>NC_135499.1:198348711-198485567 GCF_052857255.1 Amblyomma americanum | reverse complement strand
AGTCCAATTATTGTTCTCGGTAATAATGGATTTTCTGGCCATTTTCTGGGTATACTCCGGAGGTTGTCTGGCAGGAAAATACGTATTTATGACTTAAAAAAATTGAATTTAAAATTTTCCCGGAACTCGATTCACGCTCGTGACGTCTATACCGAAAGGAATGGTTGCCAATGTTTTCAAGCGAATGACCTCTGGGATCAGCGCACAAAAATAGGCCAATTTTTGGTGAGAGTGGTCCGTTTTTGATTAGAACGCGGTACCCTATCGATATAGTGCGACTGCAGTTTGTCCTCGGTGTCCCATAATCAGTACACACGTACGTTATATGAGGAAGGCACTCGACAGTACAGTGGACCACGATTTCAAGTGGCCAATGATTTCACCAGTGCTACCGCGGTCACTCGAAGTACTAGCTGCAAGACTTCTGAGAGAACGCATTTGTTTACAAAAGCTCTCACGAATGTCTTCCCAGCGCATACAGGCGGCCGCGAACGTAGCTACCGGCGCTGGTCTCGCAACGTCGAAGTCATAGAGATATGCACACCACAATCTGCTAAAGACCGGGGTGAACTGGAATTAATTGTTTCGATACTCGTCGTCGCTGGCGCGATCCGCGCAAAGAGGAGGGCGCGCGCGACGCACCGGAAGAGAGATAGCGAGTGTCTGTGCGCATAGGCAGGGCGTGATGCTCCGCAATCCATCCACATGATGAATAGAGCACTGGCTTTGCCCCAGTGCGCGCAACAATGGACGCCCGCGGCGATTACTGCGGCCGCCGCCGTCCATTCGTTCTGGCTGTCAGTAATGCTCGCGAAGGGAGCAGCGACCCGGCAGCGGCAACCCGACGCGCGACTCGTCCATTCATGCGCTCTTTCACGACGCTGCTGTTTTTCTCGTTTCCAAACGGTCGGCATCGCGCAGCGTGCGAGTTTGATACATGTGGCTCCCTCGTCAGCCCAGCGCCGAATGACCGTCTCGTGTGACCGCTCACGTGATGCACTTTCTTCTCTTTTTTCTTTCTTTTCAAGCGATAACTGTACGAACGACTTCCTCGTGATGAATAACGTGCCGCTGCCGAGGCCCATCAACTTTTACATTACACGTACACATGGACACGTAGCTATCGAGAATGTTTTATATGTATTGTTAATTAATCGATTAATCCATTAATTATTAGTCGATTGCTTGATTAATATATTCCCATCAACTTTTTCATTAACCGGCAGGTGGGCACAGGGACACGTAGCCACCGAGAATATTCCATATGTATTGGTTAATTATCTATTATTCAATTAGTTATTAGTCGACTGCTTGATTGACATATCGAGCGATTGGATTTTCGCACGCAGAAACAACGCTGCGGCACAGTGGCGTGTCGAAGAGGATGGTTTCGACAGTTTTGTGGCTACATAGTCGTAGTCGCTTAAACCGCTCTCAAATAAAAAATCCGGTTTTGCGGCCCCTCCTCAGCTTATCGATCATATCTCCGCGTCATATAAACATGTCGCGCTCTTAATTCGTGCTGATCTGGACGCGTGAAGTCGCGACAACTACTGACTGTAACGGAAAATGAAAACAAGCGGCAGCGAGTTTTTGCTTACGACCTTTCTTTTATACGTTTATATAATCCGCGATCTCCTCGACCCCGTATAACAGTGAACGGAAGTTGTGCGTTCTCACATCCATATTGGAGTAAAATGCACACAAAAAAGTTTATTTGCTCTGCTCGTGGATTCTATACATGACGCAGGAAATGTCAGCGAAGATCCACTAACGTTACAGCTGTGGATCACCACTGTAAAAAGGGTTTTAAATGCTTAAGGTAATACTTTTTCAAAATGAATGGCTAAATATCCACTCGCTCCTTTTCAATTAATCTACGCAAGATCGCGCTCCTTGGAGTCCAATAAAAGCCTCGAAATTCAGCAGGCACGAACTGATTGCTGAAGTCACATAACGTTTCTTTATTTCGTTCTTTTTCTTCTTATAAGGAAAGACAGATAAGTGAGAAAGAGAGAGAATAATTGGTTGGTTTTGGGGGGGGAAAGGAAATGGCGCAGTATCTGTTTCATATATCGGTGGACACCTGAACCGCGCCGTAAGGGAAGGGATAAAGGAGGGAGTGAAAGAAGAAAGGAAGAAGAGGTGCCGTAGTGGAGGGCTCCGGAATAATTTCGACCACCTGGGATCTTTAACGTGCACTGACATCGCACAGCACGCGGGCGCCTTAGCGTTTTTCCTCCATAAAAACGCAGCCGCCGCGGTCGGGTTCAAACCCGGAACTCCGGATCAGTAGCCGAGCGCCCTAACCACTGAGCCACCGCGGCGGGGCAGAAAGAGAGAAAAATTTTTTATTTTTTCCTCAGAAAGAGAGAGAAAAATCTTAATTTTGCAGCGGTGTGCCATCGCTTTTTTCTGCTTCTTTTTTTTCTGCATGCACGTGCGCTTTGAGACATTTCAAGCATACAATCAGTGTAAAATAAAATGCGAAATGGTAAACTTAAAAACAAACACAAATATATTATCTGAGGAGAGAATATGGCAGGTGGATTTACATTGTTAACGCTCCGAAAGAGCGCTGTTTCGCGTCTGCGAAGCGAAATCCAGCTGCTGTATATAGCATTCACACTCTCTCAACTGGATACTTTCTCATTTTGTTGTACGCCTTGGCACTGTCTTGTTCGCTTCTTATTTGACACTGATAACACAGTTCGCCTCCAGAACCCCGCCTGCGCTATAAGCGCAGTGCACGACAGGCATAGCTCAAATGTGTCCTGGTCATTGGCCGCATTCATTTCGCAATGGGCCTCGGTCATTCATCCCGCAGACAGCCACGTCCACCGGCTTCGCATTCCGTGCCATTCAACATTCATCCGTGAAGCAACGTCTATCCGTGGAATCTGAACTGCTCGCCGCTGCGAGACGTCAAGCCTGACGTAAGTCAGATGATCTTCGCGACCACATCACGGCACCGAACTTCACAGTTTCCGCATAGCTCGCTCGCACTGGTTCCAAAGCAGCACGCGACTCTCAGCCGCGTCGGAGGCCCGGGTGAAATTACACTCGGTGTACACCGGATTGGCGCAGAACGTCTGCAGCGTGCACCGCGCATCATCTGCGCATGCGCTTGAGTGCGCCTGCGGCAAGGGATATATATATAGGATGGCTCAAAGGGGGAAAAAAAAAAGGAGGATGCGGATAGGCGACGCGTTGTTGCGCGCTGTACAGGGAAGTGAGATTCCTTTTGTGATCTATGGGCAGCCCTTCCTGCGACCCGTCATCGAGCGGCGCGTCCCCGAGTCAACAAACAGAAGCGAGGAGACCCTTGGCCCCGGCGCACAACTGGGCATCCTTATTTCACCCGATTCCAGGAAATCGCGGTGGCGGCACAAGCAAAAAAACAAAAATAAAAGAAATGCGCGTCGCGTGTTTCTGCTCAAAGCTTGGCGACATCTTCCGCTTGTCCCTGTATTATATATATGAGCCGTTGGCAGCTCGAGCTCGCAGGTCACATACTATACAAATACTGCAGTCAAAAAAGTTCGCAGGCTGGCCGCGGTATGCGGAGGCACTGCATGAGTGTTTCCGCACGTCGTACACGAAGGATTCGTTCTGTCTCACATTGTGTTGGCCCTGGCGTTTCTTGGGAAACGTGCACAGCTGCAGGGGCTAAAATAAATTACGAGATTAGACGAGGAAATATGCTGGCCAGGATATATGGCTTGAACTGGGTACCGTTGGTAGATACGCCTTTATCGTGAGTGCAACGAAACACACGATAAAGAGCAGGTTGTCAGACAGAATGCATAAAAAAGCAGCTCTAGTCATGCAGTGTTCGTAACCATTTTGGCCAAAGATGATTAAGTGAAGAAAGCGGGTCGCTGCTCTGTAAGCGATGTATTGTCACGAACAGGATTTCGATTTTTTTTTTTCAGTGCGGCTGATCATGATGAAAAGTGAACCTATACCGATGTTTAGTTATGCGAGGGCAGCTTATAAAGGTCACGTTGCAAATATATTCATTACGGTCCGCATATAAAACAAAATGTTTACAAAACCAGTAGACCATCAAGCACCAACCATGCAACTCAAAACTAAGGAACACACGTTTGTCCCTTTAGGCAATACGGCATCAAGTGACAGAATACCTCAAGGAACAGTACACGGGCCACTATTTTATTTAAGGATGCATGTATCCCTAATATATATTCGATGATTGACCTTCCTGCGCATTTTCCTGTTATCAGTTCGTCGCCAATAACTGCGCAGTTTACAGCGAAATAAAGTGCACTTAAGACATAGATGCCCATCAGCCCGACCTCTGCGCTATTAACGAACGATGCAAAACGTCGTACATGAATCTCAACGTTAGCAAATATAAATACTATATGCGCGTATCAGGAGCGCCTGGTACGTTGTTTACTTGCTACCTTAATAAAATTCCTTTAGAATGTGTGCCTGATTACAAATATATCGATGTTCATATCTTGGAGTGTTCATTCACACTTTGCTCATAGCTGCCAATCCTAATAGGACCTTAAGTTATCGTTGTCGCAACTTCCCGCATCATCAAAATTACTACTTTACAGAACGCTCAACAGTTCCAACGTAGAATATGCGGCCCTATGGGATCCCAGCCAAGCTCACCTATACAACATTCGCTAGAAATGATACAGAATAATTTCGTCCCTTTCGTATTTTCTATTCATAACCATTCATAACCGAACAGCGAGTATAAAGTCAGCCAAGACCTATCATCCCTTGCATATCGTCGGAAACTACTTAATAATAATAATAATCGGTTTTGGGGGAAAGGAAATGGCGCAGTATCTGTCTCATATATCGCTGGACACCTGAACCGCGCCGTAAGGGAAGGGATAAAGGAGGGAGTGAAAGAAGAAAGGAAGAAAGAAGTGCCGTAGTGGAGGACTCCGGAATAATTTCGACCACCTAGGGATCTTTAACGTGCACTGACACCGCACAGCACACGGGCGCCTTAGCGTTTTGCCTCCTTAAAAACGCGGCCGCCGCGGTCGGGTTCGAACCCGGGAACTCCGGATCAATAGCCGAGCGCCCTAACCACTGAGCCGCCGCGGCGGGTGGAAACTACTTCCCCACAGCATTTATCACTTATATTCCACCATCGCCACCGGGAACCCAGTATATTCCACCATCGTTGATTTCGCGGTGAACTTATGTTGCCTCGTCAGTTTATCCCCTTTCGGCCATTAGGGAGTATATGCAACCCTGGAGAAGGAGCGGGCCTTGCAGGAGTGTGGCAGTTCAAGGAAAAGGAGTGGAATTTGGGGCAAGTGTATACTCCATCGAAAGCGTTCCCAGCACGTTCTCACTGTCGCATAAGTTCTAGCTTCCCTCGGGCTGAGTTTTTTCTCGGTCATAAAATTTTACTTTAGATGTGAGCATAGATTTTCAATTGCGCAGGTGGAAAGAGTGAACAATATGAGGTCGCCTTCCCGGCACGCTGTTTTCTCGGACCAATCGCGCCTTGCGGCCCTTGTTTGTTCGTAAGTGGATTGGAGGGACGTCGTGATTCTGAGGCCATTATGGTGTGCAATCTTTGCGCCCTTCTGAGTGTATGATTCCATTCTCAGCAATGGCAGGGGCAATAACGAAGTTCGAAAAGAATTATAACGAAATGGAATTGTAAATCATCATATCCGCCTACTTCTCTCTCTCTCCCTGCTCTGGTAACAAATCACCATATACGCACGCCGTAATAAGGCCGAAACTCGTGCAGTCGCGCTTCCGGCCTTTCCTGCCTCGTCAGCACGGAAACATCCGTTTAACAGGGTCCCGAAGATATATTTTTATCGCAAAACTCTGACGTCAAACAACGCCCCGGCGAACCAATCAACAGAGCAAACGGCGTGTCTTCGCGCGCCGATCTTAGACCAGTTCGCGGCGCCACAGCTACGTGGCGTCGATTTCGTGAAAATCGCCGATATACCTACCTCAGAGCACACCTGACATAACCGTGCCACGGACGTGTATACCGTCCCACGGAGACAGTCACTCGCTGATCGTCGCGCATCCAAATGCGCGAGGGCTTGTTTCCCCTCGTGTCGAAAGAGACGGCTCGAAGGTCGGCCGCTGTCACTTCCTACACCTCAGCGCCACGCCTTACGCAATCCCCCCCTCCAACAGCGCCGAATCAGCTGCCTCAAAGTGCACCCGCTGTTCCATACATTTTTCACCCCGCGAAGAGCCTCGCAGCGTTCACCGCGCTTTCATCCGTGTATAAATGCGAGGCAGACGTGAACGCTGTTGAAACCCTCGGGGAAACACGATCAGCGCCGTCTGACGGACATTCCGCGTGCCGCCGCCGCGGCGTGGCGCTATTGAGAAGCGAGGGACGCATTGCACGCTCGCGATATACGCAACAACGCGTTTCCGAACGAGGGGACGAGGCGAGGTCCGACACTTGCAAGGTTGCGCGAATGAGGAGGATTGACAGCCGAGTCGCCGGTCGGTTTGCCGGTCGCCTCTGCACGCGCACTGTCGCAACTCTTGGGGCGCGCAACACGTTCGCCGCTCGCGTGCGATCGGGCCCCATGCATGCAGCGCAGCGTCACTCACGCGTTGCCGCAGGCGTCCGTGCATTACACGCGTCCAGCGGTTGAAACGCGCAGAATACAACGCGGTGCCAGAGACGGTGTGCAACGTGCTGCTGCCTTACGCCGCCGGGCGTTATGGGGAATGCTGTTGCAGCGTGCGCCACTTGCATAGTTAACGAGGCGATCGAAGTGCGCCGCGGCTGAATAGACCCGAGGCCGCTCGCCCTGTTCGGCTTCTTCAGCGAGCTTTCAAGCCAGTCTACAGCCGTGAAGAGGAACGAATGATTAAAACTCGCTGCGTTTCCACGGCCTTGCACGCCATTGTGTGACAGACAACGTGATGCCGAGGTCATGTGAAGATTAATATGAGGTATGCCTTGCTAGGACTAATGAACGCCGACTGTTACACGCCTCGATTACGTAGTTGTGTTGCATTTAACGCGGAACATCACTTTTCTTCTGCGACAAGCAGCGTCTTGTGATTTTTCATGAACACGTCAGTGTTACGACACTTGGTTTTCATCAGACATTTCTACCGGCGTCTGCTCGACAACGCAAACGATATATCACTAAACAACCGCAAAGTACTTCAACGACTGAAGTGCTGAGCGGCGCGAATGATCTCCGGGCGGCGCATAAAGTTCACGCATTTCCAGCCGTGTCTTTCAAGCACGACCACGTGCGCCTATTGTATACATACAGGAACGTCGGGCATGCAGCCCCACAATCGCCACCCTTTACAGAATTCAGTCCTTCTCTTGTCACGCACACCTCTGTATAAAGCTTGCACCCGCGGGTTCAGTAAGAGAGGAGCACCTCTGCACCGTTATTTAATTTTCCGCCATAGCCTCTGGTGGGGAAGAAGCCCAAAAAGCGAACACCCCAAGTAGCGCTGTCGCAGTCTTTTGGAGCTATAAAACTGAAGAAAAAAACTATAAAAGCATGAACAGATGCCTAAAAACACGAATGGGAGCCTAAATAGGAGAAAGTGGTCCCCCGAAGAATGCGCACAAGTACAGGGCGGCGATCCGCGCAACCTGATCTCCCTCGCAGCTGCGCCTAGGCCACGGAGATAGAAGGCTGCCTGGGCCGGGGCTCAGCCCAACGCAGGGGGGGGGGGGGGGGGGGGGGGGGGGTGCAGAGGCCCTGTTATTGTGCGCCAGTGTGCATGCGCGCATTCGACGCCTCCGCACGCCGCGCGCCCGAAGAATGAACGGAGGGTGTGGCGAGGTCTATTATTCGCGCCGCGATCGTTCGACCTCGTTACATTGTATATGCGCGCACAGCCCGCGCCAAGGCGATATCGCGAAACGTGCAATCGGGAGCATCGCTCACTGCTCGGATATTTACGGAATGCCGCAGGTGCGACAACGCGAGCGATCGGCTAGATTGTCTCCAGAATATATATGCACAACTTCGGAGAAGAAAAGTCAGATAAAACAGCAACAGAGAAACGGTGCATCTTCTGGTACCGGAACCAGCTATGTTGTAAGTCACGTAATGCAACTAAGGCTGGTTTCATTCCTGATTGATCTCCTTATTTTCTTATGCTTTATAATTGGTTATATTAAAGAAATAGTAGCTCCCCCCCCCCCCCCCCCCCCCCGAAAAAAAGAAAAAAAAAACATCTCCTCCTTGGTGTCTGTGACTGCTGGCTTCCGTCTCCTTATTGCCTGTAGTTAACACTTTTTAGCTAACCCACGTGCAGTTAGAGGTACGCATAAAATTCTGGTTAAGCAAACTGCGCACTTTCGAAGGGGGGCATGGTGTCTTCTGATGTTTTACCACTTTGCGAACAACGTAGTGTCAATACCTCTGCATCGCTGGTTCTGATCTCGAACATGCCCGCGTTAAATAGCGGAAGCAGCTAATGCTCAAGATAACTAGGAGCAGCACTTTTATTCAGAATTTTTGCATTGTATCCACTAGAGAATTCGTGTTTCTAACATTCACTTGAATACAGGATGCTTATATAGAAACATAAAAGAAAGAACACCTTCAGGTACTCGGAGCTTGGCTCCAGCTGATAAAGGAATCGTGCGCTAACGCATTTTCTCGCCACCCAGGCATGGGACTAGCGCATTTTTTATTTGTGTTTTATTCTTTTAGTGCTTCTTTTTCTCTTCCCCTCAAAAGCACTCCCTCGTAATAAATGACTAGGCGTTTATGGCCGAAAACACTTGTGCTTTGTCCCAGTAAGGTTAAGTTACGCTACAATAACAAAAATAAAAAATAGCGGTCTCCCCGCAGAGCAACAAGCATCTTAGGCCAGCCACAATCCATCCATATGCGTACACCGGGCTTGCCGGACAGAACACGTTTTATTTCTTTTTTCTTCCATTTCGCCATTTTTACCCCGTAATAATTCTCCTTGCATGGGAAAGAATCCCAGTACGCGTCAGTACTCTGCCAGCAAAGCAAAAGGAAACGAGTCAACGCAAAGAAATATACGCACGAAAAAGGAGGAACGCGAAGGAAATAGGCAAGGAACGGGGCTTCGTTTAACTCATCGCAAGAAACGAACGCATACTGCATGCAGGCACTCTGGACAGGAACGAGTGCGAGCAGTGGCCGCCGTACCCAGCCCTCCGTCGCTGCCTGCCGGCCCGCACAGAGCATGCGCGTAGTCATACGCTCTCGCCACTAGAAGGAGGAGGAGGAGGTCTCCTTCCATTGCTCGCCGCTTAGCCTCCGACCTGCGGACGTCAAACGCAGGTGATGGAGCACACTACCTGTGCGTCCAACCTCCTTGCTTCCCCACTGCCTCGTTCTGTGCATTTCGTAGATTTAGCGCATGTCCATCTACACGCGGTTATCTGCAAGCACACATGGCTTTTGTGCGTGTGTGTGTGTGTGTGTGTGTGTGTGTGTGTGTGTGTGTGTGTGTGTGTTGTGTGTGTGTGTGTGTGTGTGTGTGTGTGTGTGTGTGTGTGTGTGTGTGCGTGCGTGCGTGCGTGCGTGCGTGCGTGTGTCTGTGAGTGTGTGTGCGCGCGCGTGCCTGTGTGTGCACCATCGCGACGGCCCCAGATAATAGGGAACAAGAGAAGATATGGGAATAAGGAACGACAAAACTTTCAGGAGTAGTAAGTGGTTTCTTTTAAAATAATAATAAAAAGGAAGGAAAATAATTTTGCTAGCCCCGGCATCTGCTATCGATACTGAAGCACCTGAGATGGGGCAGCGGAAATAAAGGATAGCAGGCAGAATGGAGAAATGAAATGAAAGAGGTGAAGGAACAGGAAGAGAGGATAGGGGGAGATGTAATATGTACAAACTATTTACACAATAAAAAATGTGTTCAGGTTGTGCGCGTGATTAGTTCATGATGGAGACGCTTTCAGGGGTGTTTTCTTTTTTGCTATTGCTGTTGTCACTGTATTCATTTTGAAAGAAAACATACTTAGAGGCGCCGTACCCGTTGACGAAAAAAAAGAATCAACAACGAGGGATAAGAAATCCTGCCCGACGGCAATAATAAAGCGACAGTCCGAGGCGCGGACGTTGGGAGCTCGGAACTCTGACGTGTTTAGCGCACCCTGACCTGAGATTCAAAAGCTGAGTGGTGCATCTTGCAAGGATAGAACTGAGTGTTGTGGCTGCATTGTTCACTACAGCGCTTGCCTTCCTTAATACGTGGTAAATAAAAATGACTGATTAGCTCGTTTGAACCTTTAGGCATACATAGAAAGGTTATATTGCGCAATTGTACAGCATCTCTAGGAACTCCTGTACGACATCATTTTGCGGGTGGAAGCTTTATTTAGCAAGTAAACAACAGTAAAAAAAAACTAAATGAGTTCCGCAAGCTTTCCATCAGGGTGTGGGACCCTTTTCAATATAAAGCTAGTTTTTCGTAATTACCGTTATTTTATGGCTTTCGTGGCGCTTCGTAACCTCTAATTGAAACATTTTGCGCACTCCAAGCAGTTAAACAGCTAAACAACCAAACTTGACGAAACAAACTTAGTTGATAAAGAAATAATGCCTTCCTATATAGCTGCACTACTTGAGCGCTCATCAGACTACAACCAGCTACTGTGTTCAAACAAACGGGAGTAATTTTAGACCTTTAAATCCTGCTAGGTGGAATACAACGACAGTACAGCTTTCATCATGTTGGGGCGAGCTCAGTTTCCTCAGTCGTTGCATTGAAACGGCCGTCGTTCAGCTCTGGACAAAGCTCGGGGAGTTTGTGCAGAAGGCCCGAGTAACAAGCTCTACGGCAGTTGGCGGCGCTCGATCAGCGTCTGCTTCGGCCGCCGTGTAATGGTGGGGCCGCACACCATGCAGAACAGATGCCTCGGGCAATGTGCACATGAAAGGCTTTCAATAGCGGACGTGTTTCAATCAATCAATCAATCAATCAATCAATCAATCAATCAATCAATCAATCAATCAATCAATCAATCAATCCTAAATCACATCGCCGATTGTCAGCAGAATCCATCTCTGTTTTCTTGCTTTTTGTTCATAACCTTTATTAGTGCTTTACACCCTTAGAGCCTATTCCAAGGTTTTACTTTTTTTTTTTCAACGACGCTCCTTTTAAGCACTAATGGACGGGAAATGCGTGGTATAAGAAACCTTTGAGAAGCATGCGTGCTTGTAAGAATTATTGTAGTTGAGACATTGCGTCGACGAGTTGGTTTCTAATGTGGACCATGTTGAATATTACTATACAGAGGGACGCCAGGCCAGCATGCTACATGCACCTGCATCCCACACAACTGCTCGGAGCGTTCTCTGGCACCGGACGACATTTGTGAGCCATTGTCTCACCTGTGACGCAGCTCTGATTGAATGAGAAACGTCGAGGCAAACTTCAGGGGCATTATCAAGCACATTTTTGCGTGTGCAGTGTATTGAAAGCGATCGTCTTCCTGATTACAATAGCAGTGCAGCGAAGAACGCGTCCAAACCAAAAGGACATCCTCCGATCTCCCCGTGCAAGCCAGCGAGAGTGCATAGTAGTATACGGGAGCGTCGGCGGCCTCGAGCGACGGCGTGATTGACGTCTCCGTGGCTGTCGCAGCGTGACGGACCGCTTGTTTGCGCCCCTTTCACGGCTCGCGCGATCGGGGGCCGCGCACTCAACGCGAAGGAGACGACGCTCTTCCCGATACGGTACGAGCAGCGCGCATTGCTGATGAGTCCCATGCCGATGTGCTGTTCCGGCAGCGAGACAAGTTGGCCTTACGCAACGACGTTCGTGAGGGCAGGGACAATCCTAAACTGGCCTTCCTGGTGGTGGTGGTGGTGGAAGACATCTTTATTGGTGAGGTTGAGTACGACTTCGGTCTGGGAGTGGGGCCCTTAGTCCAGGACCTCAACAGCCTTCGTGGCCGTGGCAGCAAGGGCGACCGGAGGGCACGCTCCCGGCCGGCTACATTCGGGACATTTAGCGGAGGGGCTCCCCGAATGGCGTGGATAAGGCCCACAGGGTGTGATGTTGTTAAGACTTACGCATGCGGGCAATTGGCGCGGTAGCGTGCAGGGCGGTGATAGCGCGCGAGGTTAGGGTTGCTGGCCTTCCTAACTGACGCCACCTTATTGTGTATTGTAGTACAGAATAACGGCGACCGTTTATAAGCGAACTAATAAACAATTCCGAAACGACAGCCCATTTAAAGCAGTTCCTGAATGCAAACTACTGGAGCACTGGCTGACGAAGAGCTCAAGAAGGTTGCAGGCTACTGAACATCAACCTTATATTCACACGCAGGCCCTCAGACGTCAGCCCAAATTCCACCGATGAGGTGGAAATCTAGGCACGAAATGAGTAATGTAATGCACTTACACGCCACCCGTTACCCGCATACACATGTACCCGTAACACATACACCATAAATAAACCGCCTCAACAGCCAGGTCATATCAACGGCAGTCTTTGGAGCATTAATAGCTAACGTCATCTAAAGGGCGCACAAGCTGTTTTCTTGGGACACTTATAATGCACACCGATGTCGTCCTACAGATGACTTGAGCAAACACAGCCGTGGTGCTCTGCGACACGAAGACGCCGGTGCAGTGCTCGTTAAGCATTAGTCAGGCGGAAAACTTCAATTTAAATTATAGATGCTCTTTCCTATCGTATTATATTTGCCATTATGTCATTTCGTGTAAGAGACGCGGTCAATGCTCCGAAGTGAAATGACGTTCATTATTTTTTTGCCGCATTTAATCGAAACGCTTACCACCAGGAGGGATCGAGTGTCGAGTGACGCAAGGGGCACGGCTGAGGTGGCAAACAGGAGCAAAGCTACAGGTTCCGTTGCTGTGGTCGACGCGTTGAGCGGCAGTGGTGTTGACCCGGGAGTCGTGTGGTATAGCCTCCATCCGATTACTACCTTATTATAAAGATGGCTCTACGGCATGGACTGTTTAGAGGCGCTAAGCACTCTTATTTTATATAGCCCGTTGCGCCTGCTCACTGTTTAAGCACAAAGGAGGGGCGCAAACACAACCTTGGCATTTCAGAAACTTGCACGCCGGCCAGGGGTGCGGCTTCCGAGCGACGTGGAGGGGGAATCGCCGTGAAACACACTGCTACGCGCTGCCGCCGGCACGTTCGCAGTCATTCCAGAGCCGTCGAAAGCTCTCACGGCGCGTCCTACTTCATCTTCGGCTTCGTGTTCGGCGTCATGTTTCCGCGGTTTCCGGACGATGGTTGCCTGAAAGTGCCAAGAATGACAGCTACAAGCATTTCATGCTTAAAAATGCAGACTTGCAACCTTCCGGTTGGCTATTGCAGTGCAAACGAATCTGGGTACGAAAGCGCACGGGATACTACGGTGTACTACAGCCACAATGACCGGGACTGTAATGGTCAGTACTTGTAGTGCACACTGATGCTGAGAGTAAACAATGTGTACAGGCCAATTTGGTGATGTTCGCCCGCTGTCGCTCATAAAAAAAGTCACGATTTAAAACAAATTTAAGTTGGTTAATTCTGGGCGGATATAATGAATGAAGCTTGTGTGCCTCTTGTTGAACAAAAATAAAGGGGGGGGGGGGGTAATGGAGCGAACATGTTCTTTCACGTCCGCCACAGCATACCGCAAAGATAGGCGGCGAGTGCCGCTTCTGATACTGAAAGGTTTCCGAGTTTGCAATTATTTCTACAGGTAAAATATTTTATTAGTTCTTGATAACCGTAACCGTACGAGATACATGCCGACAGTATTCCGATGGTGTCTGACACACTAGCTGCGCACTGAAGAGTGGAATGGTTCAAGCACACGGCTCAACCACAGCACGGAGAGGAAAGAAATGACGCGATATAATAAAAAATAATAATTTTATAATCCTCCGAACAATTCCAAATCCTCCGAACAAGTATAAAAAAATACAAAATCATCGCGCAAAAACCGACCGCCTACCGATACGCTTCTAAGTCCATTAGACGCTCTTCACAGCGCGCTCCGATAACGAAAATTCCAGCAAACAGGCCGCCGCGGTGGCTCAGTGGTTTTGGTGCTCAGCTGCAGACCCGAAAGACGCGGGTTCGATCCCGGCCGCGGCGGTCGCATTTTGACGGAGGCGAAATGCTAGAGGCCCGTGTGCTGTGCGATGTCAGTGCACGCTAAAGAAACCCAGGTGGTCAAAATTTCCGGAGACCTCCACTACGGCGTCCCTCATAGTCCTGAGTCGATTTGGGACGTTAAACCTCCATAAAACTATACTCAAACCAAACCTTACTTGCAGCGCCGCCTTAAGCGGTCCCGGAATAGAAAAGCGTCGCTGCACCGCCATCCAGAGCTTCGACACCACTCCTATTCGGGGCTTTATCGCACCAGATGAAGAAAACAGCCAAAATACAGCTCAGGAACAAACATGGAGTCCAGAAAATTAAGACCAACAACAAAAATGGACGTTCACAAATGCAAGAACGAAACGTTCACAAATGTAATATATATACACATCGGGAGTGCGGGGCTATTTATACACCGCCAACAGCGGCGCGGCCGCGAGAAGATTCGGGCCTCCCGCACGACGTTGTGCGCATAACCTGCAGCCGGACGCAGCGTCCCTTCGCCCTCGCCGGCCGCACCACATACATGTGTCTGTACCGCATGCCCACGCCTTCCGCGCCTGGTTGCGGCGCGCATACAATGGATGAGCCGCCGCGGAGCAACGCTTCCCGCGGTGGTTGCATCACAATCACTCTTCCACTCGCCCCCGTCGCCTCTCTCTCCCTCTCCCTCCCTCCCTCCTCCTCCCAAGGTGCGGTGAGCTGCTGTGTGGTGCGCTCGGTCGGAACAACGCCGCATCTTCCTCGCTTTTTTTCTCATTTGTCTTTTTTTTTCCTTTTTTGACTCGTCCTATGCCACTCTCGTCCCTCGTCCTCCTCTCCCCGGGTCCACGATTAATTCACGCGTGCGGCCGGAGCGGCGGGGCGGCATTGGACGCAGCGTCTGTATCAGGTATGCGCTCTTCTGGACCACACCCCGCCCCCGTGATTCAGGGTCGAGCGCCGCCGCAACCAGCGCGCACGGAAGGGATATGGAGAGAGAGAGAGAGAGAAGAAAGAACAGCTTCTCCCAGTCGCCGAGTTGCGTGCATGTTATACACATACCGCACGCTGAGGCCTCCACGGCTCTTACCTAAGCGGGGGTAGGACACGAAGCTACGCGGGCGCTCTGAGTGGTCACATATGTGCGCGTGTGTACTAGGTACAGCAGTAGCAGACAGACAGCGAGCGTTGCGTTTTGCCCCGTTGCTACGGCGCGCAGCGGGAACTGCTGCTGCCGCCATACGCGCCGGCGCCGTAAATAGAACCCGATTGCCCAACGGTATAGGCAGCGACAGCCACGGTGACGTATCGGAACCCACCGACGCCTTCCCACGAAGAGTTCCGCGAGAGCTGCGGGCACGACTGAAAGGGAGGAATTTCCCGCGTGATGCATGCGTACTATGAGCAAGAAATGAAACGCGAACAAGATAGTTGAGCCACGACCAGCTAAATAAGAAGCTCTTAGGCGTGGGAAGCTCAGTACAATAGCTCAGGTTATTTTAACTTTGAAGGCAGGAAGACTCTTCTTCAGAAGTGTTAATCAACCTCACTTGATTTTTCCACTGCAGGAGCTAATATCTCGGTGTTTTTTTTTTTGTTGCCACCTCAGTTTTCTTGTTTGCGTTTCATTCTTTGCTGATAGTACAAATACATTATTTGGTTTGTATACATGGGCGAACGTGTGCGCGTCTGAGTGATAAAACAATATATTGTTTTATTGTTTTATATGGACATGTTCTGAAGGTCTGCTCCAATCCCGTGTCCAGCGACGCTGAAGTCTCTCGCCCCTACGCCGTCTCACCTTCACCTCCGTGGAAGTCTGGAATACTGCCGTTACGGGAAGCAAGCCGCTATTGGCGGCGTATGAGAAGATAGTAATGTTACGTTTGTGATTGCTTTTCTCCGCGCCCGTTCGTCATTGGCTGCCTGCCGCGTCTGTCGCTGCGTAATCGCAGATCGGTGCTTTACAGCATTGCGTGAGTCATAAGCTGCGTGTATCATAAACGTCTGTGCACGAAGCTTGTGTGCATGTGTAGCACTTATGTGAGCTGTGAAACTTTATAGGTAGAAGCTACAGGTGTCCTTTTTACTCGGCGGTTACCTTTAGGATGCGACTTTAACACGTGGTATTAGCTTTATTAACTCCTCGCAGGCAAAGCTATAACTAGTTTGTTTAACAGCACCTCTTGCTGGGCTAATTGGTGTAACATTGTGTAACAAAAGATAAAAAACAGCGCTAATTTTGACACAAACCACACAGAAAGACCAGACAGGACGGGCGCCCGTCCTGCCTGGTCTTTCTGTGTGGTTTGTGTCAAAATTAGCGCTGTTTTTTTATCTCTTGTTACACAAAGCTATAACTAACACGTTTATCTTATGTATGTGCGACGTATCACCGTTATCATTAACCTTCATGATGTCGCCGGTGAGCTCCACTTTCTGCGAAAGTATTACAAGCACAACCACCTTTCTCTTTGCTTCAAAACTTCTGGCTTCCTGCAGTGCCATTGCTTTTGTTCGGCACCGAGCACCAACTATTCACTGTACCGCAACACCGGACGTATACAAAATCTGTTGAAACCGCTTAATGCGATAGATTAAAGGTCATGGCGTCCGAATTCAAACAGGAAGGTAGCTAGTTTTCAATTGCGTTGCCAAAAAATAAATAAAGGGGGAATATTGAAAGCCACATTCCACTAAGAATAAAGCACGGCAAACAGGCATGTACATCAAGCGCAAAAAAAAAGAACAAAAACCCGCCGAATGGATTGCCGCTCGGGATTGAGTGCGTTGGTCGGTGCTAAAAGGATGTCATTTGCATCACAAAAAGCGGCGGAACTGAGTTCGGCACGTCCCCGAAGAATAATGTCGCGCAGGGCGCAGCCAGCAGGAAAGCGAAATTGGCAATCAGCGAGGTCGCCCCCACTGGCGGACAAGCTCCTTGCGCATGTCTATCTGTACACCCCTTTGCTATGCGAGTCGCGTGCGCGCATAAAACAAGCGCCCTCGGCAGTTTATTTTGGTGATCTTGTTAGTCAAGTGTTCGTTTAACAGCTACGCAGCGCGCGCGCGGCGCATTCTTGTTTTTTTCCCTCCTTTCTCTCTCTCTCTCTCTATCTATGTTATCTTTGCGCCTGGACATATATCGTGGCTGCGTGACAGCTTCACCTCCGTTGCCCTTTCTCGGATCCGATTATACTGGAGCCTTTTCTTTAATTTATTTACCTATTGACAGGATATGGGACTGCGGTTCTAATGAGTGCTGCTGCTTTCAGCGCGGCGCCAAAGCACTGGCGATCTGGCATTCACCACACACGGTCGTTACTCTATTTAAGCTGACGGAGTCAAACGGCATGTTGGCGCTCACTACTCCTTATCGCGGTAACTCATGATAAAATGTGATATCGGCTATAGGACAGCGGGCGAGCGGCCACACACAAAAATCAGTAATTAAAACAGACGATTCTGCAGTGTCTGTGCCCGTGATAGTCGAGCACGTGGTACTCAGTCTGAGAACTACGCATGCACACACGCACGCGGGCACGCACGCATATACACACGCACGCACGCGCACACCCGCACGCGTGCACACGTGCGCGCGCAGAAATGCCGTGCAACATACCATCAGGAGTCAACAGTGTGTTCAAAAATGCTCTCCCGAATTGTGACTGGCTTCTGTCGACGTGTCACAAGCAACAAGCATGAGGAAAGCTTTTGAGATGTGGTTATTCGCCACGGCCTCAGCAACTTAAGAGCTCTGGAAGTTAATTCCACAGTGGCAGATTAAAGAGTTCTCCATTTTGGTTTCTAAATTTAAGCGTAGCACAGGTGAGAAAGCGTGTATGCACAAGGCTGATGTAGCGCACGAGCAGTTCATATGAAAAAGCGCCCTCAAAAGCTTTCATTGCCGTGCATCGAAGAAGCAAACAGTCGAAACGAGTGAAAACACGAGAAGGCGTTGTTTGATGCGGCAGTACACATACGTAATCAGATTCACAAAACCTTTCACAAATCAAGATTCTATAAAACAAGGCTAAGGAAGCTCCTGCAGCAACATTTTATTAACGCGATAGCGTTAAGGCTGCCGCTGTGCAGAAAATCCGGCGTCGTCTGCGTCTACGTCGGCGTTGTGAGCGGAGAGGCAACCTAGGTCACGTTACCTTGTGGCGTCATCACAACCTGCCCACCGCATTGTGAGCAAACTGACCACCGTGGTAGGTGGCAGCTTAACTTATGATTGGTCGCGAGAGGTTACTCGGGAAGATCAACCTTTGTCTTATAAACCCCATGGACTGGTGGCAACAGCTGCCGTCACACGGCAGTGGCGCATCGCTGAACCGCTGCACCACTTAACCGCTGCACCACTGCGCCAGGAGTGGTATGAGAACTCCCAGGTATTTATGAATGTAAAGTAGAGAATGACCAATTCCGCATATATGGGCATTAACTCACCAACACCCCGTCGGAGCTTAACTGTCCCTTCCAATTTTTGTAGCGATAGCTACACTACGCTACCTATTCGACCATTCGGCGTGGCACCACTTGCGCTCCGCGGCGGCGCCGATGGTCACGTGGGTTGATCACGTGGTGCGACCGTTGGCCACGTGGTGCGGAGCAGCTGCTGCTGCCGGCGGCGCGGTGCGCAACAGCTGTGCGCATGCGCCGTGTCAAGTGGGACGAGGATGAAGGAGGAACGCCCAGCGAAAGGGAGCGGCGAAAGACTGACTTTGCAATTCGACTGAGCGAGTTCCACACGGCCAGCTGTAGCTATCGCGTCACTCCAGGTTTAACCAGAGCTAAACCACAGCCATTTCTTTTCTTCTTTTTTCCGCCCGCACAGGTTCGCGATTGTATTTTTTATTTAAATTCTACAAGACGTGACGTTAGCACAATATGGAACAGGTTAGAGGACAAAGAAATGGCTCCGATTTTTGCGACATTCTACACTAACATTTTGTTATACGACTTGTGAACGGAACAAGCGGCGCGCAGCAACAACAAAACAAATCTTTGAGCGCACACGCATTCTGACCCTCTCTGCTCCCTTCTCGCCACAAACGTTCCCCTCAGCCCATGCATCCAAAGAATGCAAACAAGCCAAGCAGTGCATACATATGCGTGGACTGTACACGCATGGCTGACTCTGACGAAGCCGCGCCGAGACGTCGACCAATCTGATTGGGCCTCCGATAAGGCAGCTCGTTAGAAAGGAACAATCGACGACAAGCCGGCGCGCCGGGGCGCTGCGCTCGCGAGCCGCCGCGCGACACGGGATCCCCCAATCAGCGGGGCCCGTTAGCGGATTCCGCAGAGCGGCGCTCGTAATTTATATTTACGCCCGCCGGCCTGTTAGCAGCGCGTCTGGTTTCACGAGCGCCCCCCTTAAAACGCGCTTAGGGCCGGGAAACAGCCCGCGCGTAACCGAAACCCGATATAGAAAGCCGACGGGGGCTGGGCATATGTATAAGGAAGTGAACAAACGCGAGTCGGATGTGCTCGTCGATGCGATGAGTGAAACCTTGCTCGGATTATAAATGGGAGTACGGCAGATGCATGCTCATTGACGGCAGGGAAAAAGGAGACTGCTCTTACTGCGAAATAGGTAGGTATGTGTGCCAATTAGCTGGAGGCTCAGTTCTCTCGTCACGTGTCGATTGTCGCGCCTCTGGTGGAAGCCCATTCAGGAATTACTTTCGTGCGTGGTACAAACCGATGGTTTGGTCAGAGCGTGTTGTAAGCGTTCCCCGCATAACGCTATTCACGTACCGTACCAAACAGTCTTTCCCAGTGCGCACTCACTGAGTCAGAATAGTCCCGCGAACACGGTACAACCCGCCTGGGTGAAACGCGCTTAACTATAGATAACAACGGCGGCTCGAATTACCGGCCCATTGATAAGTGCTCAGCGTATGCCCATGTGTCTCTCTCGCTGATAACTTTCCGTCAGACGGGGGCTTACAAAACAAAAGCAGCGGACGCATCAACTGTCCCGGCTTGCATGCAGCAGCGTACGCTAACGAGATGGTAACGAAAAGCACTGTGCTTTCTTTATTTATCTAAGTTGTCGCAGTGACAATGGCCGTCATTTAAACGGACGAGGATACACACAAACTGCGCTCGTTATTTGGGGCGGTATATGAACGCGGGCCCGTTCTCCGAAGTGCCTCGCGCTGTGCATCTTGCCCATGTACTACACAATGTGTAACACAGTGAGTGTCACATAGTATCCTTTCCGCCGCTGGCTTTACGCTGCTGAATGCGAGTCGCGTATAAGTTATACGGCCGAGCGCCGCCGTGTCATCGGCCAGCGACTCTCTTTGTTCCGGCACATGTGCGGCCGTGTAGGCATTACAAGGATCGCGGAAGGCGCGCAAAAAACAAACACGCGCGCGCGCGCACACACACACATACGCGGATATATACCGAAGCGAGATCCCCGGGCCGCCGACCGTTATGCGCTTGGCGCGCGCTTTTGAAATTCCCTCGGCGCAGCGACCCCCTCCTGCGCAGATCTCCAGGTGATACGGAGGCGAGCCGTAAATCATTCGCGTACGCCCCGTGACTTGCGCCGACGCCGCTAAAAGCGGACAACAGGCAGCAGCCGCGCAGAGACACGGCGAAAAAGCAACGAGGATGAGGAACGTTTTCTTTTTTTTTTTCCCCTCCGCGCGTCGCTACGCGGACTTTGTATACGGTTGCAAGACGGCCGCGGCTGTGTAGTGCTGTACTTGCACGCGGGGCGGCGGTCGTGTACGTGCGGTTACTGCTGCGCTGCTTTCGATATGCGCAGTGTATTGTATTGTAGCTGTATGAGCCTGCCCTGCATTCGCAAGAAATAAAGGAAGTGTCGAGTTAGTGGGAAGAAAAGTACTATTTTCCACTCTCTTTTCTCTGGCAGTGTCTTCGCCTGGATATCAAGATGTGCTGCGTCTATTCTCGTTCTCGAACGATATGCTTGCTTCCCATCGGACCAGGCAAACGTGAACCGCTTGCGGTGCCGTTTCTTCAGGTGTGATGTTAGCTTCATACTCGAAAAACAGTCTTGGAATTCGGTGGAGGCAGAAAAACCGAGTACGGTAACGTTAGAAAGCAGAGCGAAATAAATAGTTAAAACGGGAGCTGCTCACTGTTAGCACGCCGGCGCTATAGCACTGACGGCATGTTCACAACCGGCTGCGCCAACATGATTAGCAGTGCTGAACAGTGCTGAGCAGTGCTGAACTGTTAAGCTGGCGACGTTCTGTTTTCTTTAGATGCATGTTCCTTCTAATAATATAGCGTACTGAATTTCCTGCCCTGGCCGGATTCCACCACCGTCAACGAGTTTTCAAACCTGAAGTTAACCGATCATGTAAATTCCGGAACTAAGCGTCCAACTTCGCAAACCTGTGTGCTTGCTTGGATTCGGCACCTTTATTTTTTCCCCTATCATTTCATCCAGTCAGCCTCATTCGGACTGGCTACACAATTCGATCGCCGAGCGCCTTATCTTCAAACCGAACCGCTCGCCAAAGTCCTATCTCGATCCATGCCATTTTCTTCCCTGGATTTTTTTTCTTCCTGGCCTCCCTGAGCTATATCGAAAAAAAAAAACAAAACACTGACTCTTTCAGCCTTCTGACGACCTGAAACTGAACGGTGCCGCGATGAACCATTTCTTGCTACGTGATAGCATTTATACGCGCCTTTTGTTTCTCCAGAAAGCATCAATTAGAGTTGTGCATTGCCCACTATTTCCAGTAATTATTTCAACCTACTCCCGCCTTTCCCTGGAAATGAAATAATTTTGACTTTATTTCCTTTAACAGGCGCCTCTTTCTAATGAAAACAATGAAAGTTAAGGACAAGCCGTCTTAATTGCCACAACCTTTTGCCTACGCTGTGATGGACTCGGAGATCGTCATTTCATTAGATGCCGCAAACAATGACTATACCTCGCCCTGTAAGAAATTTACGCTTCGAGTCCCCCCGCGAGCGCGGAACGCAACAAGAATTTTCTCCGGAGCTTTCCTCGGCCTGTGATCGACCCCTCGCGAACGGTTCAAGCTAATACCGACCCTTTCTTACTTTTGTTTCCGTAGTCGACAGAATAGAGACCAGCAGCTGCGCGGAGAAAAATCCGCAAACTATACAAGCGCGGGGTCACCGACCGCGTCGTACACATATATATACGAAAGCTTCGAATCCCGTGGAATGACACGGACGAATAAAAACGCGCGTGAACTCACGTTCAAAGGCCAGGAGCGAATGCGTGCGCAGGTTCATAGCACAATTCAACGCGATGCCGCCGCGCCCGACTCCGCGGTTTGGCCTCTCTGACCCCGCGATGGTCGTCCCCGCATGCACCGCGATCCCCGACTTCGATAAGCGGTGCCACGAACAAGCAAGCTTCCACGTGGATCGTGTAGTGTGTGTGCGTGGTTGGTTGCAGGTCTGTTCGTCTTTAGATGCTCGGAGTCAGTGGGGTTGGTGCGCAGGACCACTCACGAGGGAATTCATCAGCTGGTCTTCAATCGAGTCGCGAAAGCAGGCATACACAGCTGGAAAGAAGGGAAACGTATGTGTAGTAAACTGCTGCTAATTAGTTCATATCACGTAGGTTTCTTTGGAGAGTACTGGAACCTCGGAGCACGCAAGCGCTTGAAAAATAAACTGTCGCAGTGATAGGACTCATTAGCAGCAGTGGCATGTAATGCTGTTTGATGTGCTTTGACATTTGGACAGGTCTGACGAGCAAAATATCCGCCAGTAGCGGAAGGCACTGGCATATAGTCGTCCGATTTCGAAACGATGTGCCTGGAGTTGCCGTAGTCAGAAGCAGCTAAACAGATTCATTGCCACGTGCCCTTGGTGCTATCAACACAGGCAGAGTGGCTAAGCATGCGCTATATATAGCAATTGAGTCCGATACCTTTCCGGTATATGTTTTTTTTTTTTTTTGCCGAGACGCATTTCGCATTCCTGCCATGCAAAACACAGTGGGGAGCTGCAGCTATATAGTACTGACACGCTGACTCTAACGCTCGAGCGAATAGTAGAAGGTACGAAGTCGAAAAATTACCACTGTAGTATGCTTCGTGTATTCGCTATATCTTGATGAAAGGAATTCAAGATGTTATCGTGCCGCCTTCAACTGTTAAGTATAGAATGATAGAGCGACAGTCGTGTCCAGCTTTCTCGGGCAAAAATTTTGAAAACCGGAAGATTGTAAGACACTGTTATGGAAATATTGAAGGTAATGGTTCGTTATTCTGATATGTAGCAAAATCTTTCTTTTAAACTGCTTCCATCGATCGCATCGAACAGTTAAGACTGCCATAGAAAACCAGTGGGGAACGCTTTTGACCATAGCAAAAACGTGAATAGAAAAAAAAATACAAGACTGCCGTCGGGTGATCTGCGGATATATTGATTGTTATAGTGAAATCTTACATTATATGAAAAAAATTGCGTTCATAAACGGTTTCCCGCTCAAAAATGTTTTGTCCAGGATAGCTGGGTATGGCACCGCGCAGTGTTTATCTCGCATTTTATCTATACGGATTTACAAATAAATTCAGTCAGCATACTATAGAAACAAGAACCTCTTACAAACCTTTGTGTACATGTCTGCACACCTTTTCGCTCAGTACATGCAAAACGAAAGCATAAGTGATAAAACTTTACAAAGAGCGTTAGCTTCTCCATCGATAACTAGCCAAAAACATCAACAACTTTTAGACGGCAACAAAGCTAAACACTAAACCGAAACCCAAGGTTGTTCAGGCAAATGTTACACAGAAAACAAAAGCTCTAGTACAGGAATCCGCATTAGTTGTCAGCCGAGGTAGCTTTCCGAATTCTATCTTTAGATCTTTCCAACGCAGTAAGGAACCAACACCTGTGAACATCAAGGCCTCTTTACTCGCGAGAATTTTCGAGGGTTTTCTCTGGCTTCCATAGCACGCGGTATAAGATAACAACGATAATAAGACCCTGACTACATAATCAAAACTTAACATGCAGGCTTACATTTATGCAGCACACGTGGCGGCATACGTGATTGTAATGGAATTGCAGCATACGTGCAGCACGCCCGCGCCTAGATCTGCTGAACGTGATTGTCTTCCTTTGCTCTTTTTGCACAGCAGCCGAAAATTCGAGAACAGGAAAAAAATTACGCGTCGGTAAATCAGTCCCCAACCTCGTCTCGACCCAAACGCGGGTACGGCTTCGAAATTAAATCTTTTTTTCTTTTCGTGCCAAACTTTGAAAGGTTGGTGCTGTACGAATCTCAAAAACATCTGCTCCACAGCTGAGCTCTCACAGTTTACTACTGTGTTATTATAAATCTTTTTTTTTCTTCTTTTTTACGAAACCGTCACAAAACAGGTTGGTCTTATTGTGCAAGACTAATTTATAACGGGCTCTGTAACGAGTGTCAGAGGCCGCATCATCGACAGAATTGTGTACACAGCATGTTAGGTAGACTACTGAGAAGACCACGTAACGTTTGGGCTGAATTAACTCTGCGCCTGCCAATCACCTGTCGCTTCTTGATAGAACGAATACGCGCAGGAAGCGAAGAAAAAAAAGAAGCTTCTATTGTTTATATTCTAATCGCCAGTAGCAATAAAAACAAAGATGGTAGAAGTAGAACTGTGGGAAAAAAGGTTCACCGACTACACTGAACTGCCGGTGCCACTCAGCAATGTCGATTGCAGAGTGTAATGTGGTATGCGGGGTGTGTTCCAAAGCTGCATGCACGATGGATGGGTGGGTGGTTGGATGGAAGATAGGAGCGTCCCCTTTGAAACGGGGTGGTGGCAGTTGCCACCATGCTCAGTTTTTTTTCTTTACATTTCTTTAACGGTGTAATAAATCGGTCTATAAATTCGCCACTTTCTTTAAATACATATTTAGTCCTACACTTCTAACCTTACAGCACTCCTCTGCTTTTGAGCAAGCAATCTTCCTATCGCTTTTTGCTAACTTCCACTTCAGATTCATTCACATGACCATTTTTTTACTCACCAGCCATAAAAGGAGATTTGTTACCTGATTATAGCGCCGGGTACGCCACTGCACATAACTAAGGAAAAACACTTGAACTGGCGACGTAACGCTCAACAAAGCACAGCTACAACACACACAATCCACAAGACAACTAATACAATGGACACGCCAGAAATGCTAGCATAAAATAGAAAAACAAACTATAGGTAATGACATTACATAGTGACAAAATGAGGATGTACTATAAGTAATGATATGTACTAATCACAGTAAACGGTATGAAAACCACAACTTCAAGGAATGGAAACGAAAGAAGGAGCTGCAACGATAACGATATCATATACATCAGATTCATAACAGAAACACATATAAAGGATTGCCAGGACACCGATGAACATGAGCCGAGGGGAACAATCACAGAATTTACGCAAGCAATATCTAGTACTTCCCGAGGATTCCACTGTCCTCGAGAAGATTTCAGTGTTGTGATCGCCCGATTCTGTAGCGCATGCGTCGGCCATGGACCTAATACGTTTTGAAGACTGGAAGGCCCATTATCAAGGGTGGTCAAATCTCTCTTTCAGTAGTGTCCTAACACTGCCATGTTCAGGGAATTCCAGGAGCTACATTCTCCATCCTTGTCACCACATGCACATCGCGGATTGTCTGCACGCCCAAGTCTATGTAGAAAGTGATTCCTGTAGGCTGTTCCCAATCGTAAGCGGTGAATGAGAGTTTCTAGACTTCTGTTGAGTGATATTGGGATTGTAAGCCGTGAGTGGTGGTCAATTTGATAAAGGTTAGAAGTTATATAATTTGTCTGGCACCACATTTTTTTTTGTTGCTCATACTGACTCGCATGTCTCTTAAAAGACGGCGGATTCCACATCCTGATAATGGCAGGCCAGAAGTTTCCTTGGATAAGGCAATGCCCGGGTATCCATTGAAAGAATACTAAATGCTGCATCTCTGATCCCTTGGAGAATTCTTTAAGCGTAGTCATGCTTGTCGTCCACGCTGCAGAACTTGCGCTGTCGAGAGACTTTAATGCAGACTGCGAGTGACTGAGGATCACCCATCTACGTGGATCTCCTGCGGATACTATGAACCGCAGTGCCAAATAAATTGCATATATCTCAGCTGTCGTTGACACTGTGTTGCGTGAGCCAGTTTAACAGCTTTCTTTCATGCAACTCTGGGATCACGAATTCAGATGTCGATGAATACTCAAGACTAGAGCCATCAGTATAGACATGAATGCGGCCAGGATACCGCATGTCTATTCGGCACATGGCAAACATGGTTAGCAGTAACTACCATCACGTCGCGTTTTCTAATTATTCCTTCCACAGACAACTCGATCTCAGGGGTCAACAGGAACCATGGGGGGTACGTTATATATCCCGTACAATACTCATAATTTGCAAGATGCTGTCGGCGTTCTAGAAGCACTTGATGAATTTCGATTCCATCACGACCCTGGCGCCCGGAAACTAACGAGTGTTTTTCATGTTGGGACATTAGACGTAAAATGCGTCGGAAAGCCTCAGCTGCTCTCAAGTCTTGCAGTTGATATCTTTAAACCCTAGGGCCTCAGGTAGAGTAAGTCTTCCTGCATCGACATCCGGACGCATGGATACCACCACATTTGAGTATAAGATGTTCAATTGTTTCTACGTACCACAAACTGCACACGTGTCATCTTCTTGGCTAAATTTCTTTTTGTACCTTCGCGTTCTAAGACACCTTGATCTAGCTTCAAAAAGCACAGAGCACTGCCTCTTGAGTTATCATAGAACGATTCCTTCCTGATCTGCCTTCTCCAATTTCGATATAGTTCTGCACTCTGCTTCTTTTCCATTGAAGTTATCCAGATTTTACCTTGTGCGTTTTTTACCTGTCATTTGAAGCTCTATTTTTCCGACCTTCTGTCCTGCGTATTTACTGGCTAGTTTCCTGCTTCTCTTCCGCCCCTATGAATCAACGCTCGAAATACCTTAGTTGCGGACCTGTTATCGTCCAGTTTCCTCAAGCTTTCTTCGTATAGTATTTACTCCGAGCTTCCCGTGCTTCGAACGATGCCCAGCCCATACCCCCCTGTACTGCCTCGTTTGTGGTTTTGCAGTGGGTACCTAGTGTGAATCTTCCAACAGCTCTCTTATTTATTTCTTGACTCGACTGAACTTCTGCCTTTACGCTTAAAACAACTGTCCCGAAAGTAAGCCCTAACAGCATTATCCTGCTGCACAATGGAGGGCTCCGGAATAACTGTCAGCACGCTGCACAGAGGTGTTTTTTTCATTTCACCTTCGCCGAAATGCGATCTTCACGGACAGGATTTGATCCCGCGACCTTGCGCACAGGCACTGCCATGTATAGAAAAGACTGCGAATTTTTCACGATACTATAGTAAACTTTTTGCTCAATCATTATAGAGAAGAAAAACGACCTAGAACTTTTTACCTCTTGTCAATGATACTTTTATGGCATTACGATACTCTCAACTCGCTATTGTAGTATCACTGTTCATGATCGCGTTATTGACTTTTAAGTAGCGAGGAAAGCGTCGACGTATGGATGCCTCGCCTAACGTTTGTTCCAAAACCATTGAATGTTTAAACAATGGGCGCCTATATTAAAACGAAGAAAATTTAGAGCCATTTTAGGTGACAAAAACACGATTTTTTTTAGAATCTACATGCAGCACCAATCACGTTTTCAGCGACTTTAAACAGAACAGGGGTTACTCCATTCTTCGATGAAATGTTTGTCAAAACGAACAGGAAAATTGTCCATTGTCCAAACCTGACATTTTCACAACACGTGGTTACCTCATTTCATGCTGTGGGACTATAACCCAATGCCTCCACACGCTCGTAAACGTCAGCGCTTAGCCGAGTGGTCTAACGCTGTACCTAACATATAAAACATTCGCAGTTGCGTGTTTGTTTTTGTTTTGCTTTTGCCATTGTTTTGATGTCATGCGCCATGCGGTGGCAAAACAAGTGAACTAGACGGCTGCTCCGAATCTCTGGTAACGGCAGAGGAACACTTTCAAAAATTTTCACTAGGCTTTTTGGCGTAAAAATAAGGCTTTTGCGGCATAGTATTACAAGGCAGGCGGACACCAGAAAAACGGTGAATCGTCTTAAGTAAGCTGGTTAACTAATTTATAATAATTAACTTTTTAACTCGTTGACTTAGGCATCATCATCGTGATCAGCCTGACTACGTCCACTGCAGGGCAAAGGACTCTCCCATGTCTCTCCAATTCACCGTGTCCGCTACCAACTGCGGCCACCGTATCCCCGCAAACTCTAGTAGCAGTCAGAGATTTGTAGCAGGTCGCTAGTAATAGCCATATCGGTTTTTAGAATTTCGAGAGCGCTATTACCCTTGGCGCTGTGGCTCGACAAAATTTGGCCTTTTCGACTATAGTTACGTGCACTGGAGGGGTTGCTTTGCCTGCTGCATGCTTTCGAAAGTGCCCGTACTTTCGCGCGATGCAGACAACTTTTGTCGAACCGCATCGGCGAGGGTAATCACATTTCGAAATTCTAAAAACTGACATGGCTATTATTAACGACCGGATACAAATATCTTATTTCAGCCAGTTGCCTATCTGTGATAGTTAAAAAGTCAGTTATCAGAAATTAGTTGACCAGCTTACTACTTAAGACAATTCACAGGCTTTCCGATGTCCGCCAACACCGGTAATACTATGCCGAAAAACGCATATTTTTACCCCTAAAACCCTATTGTTGAAAACTTTTGAAAGTCTTCCCTGAAACGCCGGGTATAATACTGCAATTAAAGGTCGTGGTTACGCGACTCTGCACTGGGAGAACTGCGTTTTCACATACTGCGGCGACGCCTTTGGCGCAGTTACAGAGCCGGAACCGCACCACTCGTCGGAGCTTTAGAATTCCAGGGTAGAATGTGAACGGTCGTTCATCGTTTCCACCACGTTTCACCTTTCTATTAAACACGCATCACTTTTCACCTCAGCGTGAATTCCATACTCAAAGTATTCGCCCGAGAAGCCACTCCCATGCATGGTGGCAGCAGCAGCGCCCCGTGCCGCCGAGCACAAATATGACCTGCCGGCCCACAACGAGGATCCCGGATGTTTCGCGCGGTCTCGCGAATTCTAGCCTAAGCGATCGATATCGACATCGCGGTTCGCCGGTTGGCGCAGGGGTCGCGGCAAAAGCTCGCGCGCACTCGCCCAGACAAAATGGAAATAATGTATGGGGAAAGGGCGAGCGCTACGCCGGCAATTTATTTATCTCTCTCTGCCATTTCACTCTCTCTGTCTCCCCATGCTGGGCACGGCAGAGCTTTTAAAGCGCCCTATAGATTTTGGCGCGCTCTTCCATGGCGTGTTTTTAATTCACTCTCACTCCCTTTTCCGTAGCGCGAGGCCCTTGGGGAGATCAGCGCGCCACAAAGTGAAATAGAGAAGCCATGGAGTTCGACTCGACGGCATAATGATCCGATGCGCGCTCCCGATAACAGCCGCAGGCTGGAGTGCGAGAGAAAAAAAAATGAAAAGGAGAAAACAATAATAGAGTCACAATGAAACACTCAAGAAAAACGTCTCGCTGCGTCTCCCCCTTTCTCTTCCGCCGTTCCTGAGATTCGACCGCTCGATGTATACGAGTGGGACCGTATTGGTTTATATGCGGAGCTGCTGCTTGTGTTTGTACAAACGACAATGGACCGGAGCTGCGGTTGGCCACGGAACAAACGCTCGTCCTCAAGCCCGCGAGCGCTCACGACCTCCGAGCGGCGGTTGGTGGCTGGCCTGATGTATGGCGAGATTCAAAGCTCGTCGAAACTCACCGACACCCGTATACGGGGGCTTTGGCGGCGCCGGGCGATCTTCGTATCAGATACTGAGTGAGTGCGCTTCGAATCACCGACGCTGGGGGGCGAAGCGTCGAGCGAACACTCCCGATCGAGCCTCGGCGGACGACCATAGCCATATACCATATAGTACACAACGGTGGTCTCACAGGCTGTACGCGCTTATATGCGCGTCTTATCTCTTAAAGAGGCGCGGGGTTATTGCGAAAAAAAAGAACGCTCCTCGAGTTATCAGCTCCGGAGGCGAGTACTGATCTCGGTACCCACGAGATGGTGGCCTTGTTAGAGGAGATGAAAAAATGCTCCCCGGAGGATCATTTTTCACGTTGAACGAGTGTGGCGTATACCGACGCGCAGCCTCCTGCTGGAAATGAAACGTCCCCTCTTGAGCTCTCTTTTAAAGGCCGTGGAGGGGCTTCGGGAACGGATCGTCGACTGTCTCCAAGCGAATTCAGCGGCACCGAACCACATATTATTACAGTGAAGCTGCACGTTAGTGCGGGCGCCTATGCATTCAATAAAGTACGCAAATATCTCCTTTGGTTCAAATTACAAAGCAAATCTGCGGGCAACTATCCAACTTTTGTTCTTGGTAAAATCAATAATCTGTTTCTCTTTCTGGCTATGATCATGTTTGTCCACCTGTAAAAGTCGTATTTGCCGCGGAGAAAACGGGACTTGAAAAATTTCCCGCCACTTGATTCAAACTCGTGACGTGAAGAGAGAAAGGACTCCGTGATTACCATTTGGAAGTGAATGACGGCGCATTGCCTAGCCTCAGGGATCCGCGTTACCGAAATAAAATAATTGTCTGGAAGCACCGCGGTTTACTTGCGAAAACGACCGAGGGTGGCGACACACGTATCTCATGTTTTAAATCTATTTTCTAGCTTTCCTTATAAAAGCTCCGTTTTAGCTGAATGAAAGTGGCGTCTTTATCATTATAGTGCATGGTAATCTATCGATACTGGCCAACTTATATTTTTTCTCAGCGTTCCTTTCAAAATACGCAAAAAAAAATTACAGTATAGAGAGCAGGTGACATTGGAGACACTTCGGGAATGCTGCTTTTCATTCCTGCACGGGCTAAATAAAGCGAAATCAAAGCAAGTAAACTTGAGAAAGTCAAAATCAGGAATTAACGATTCGTCCGTTGCGAAGGCACGATACATTTGATTATATAAAGATCATAATTAAAAAAATTAAAGCACGACAGGAAGACGTTTTTCTCTTTGCTGATATCTTTAGCAGTCAAACGCACGGTGGTGTTTCGATGTGAACGCAAAATGGACGAGAGGCGGCAATGGCTGAGCTTTCTCACGCGTGGAGTATTTATGCGATATTTATGCGCGATAAGAATGCTCTTGAAGCCCGCAATTTCGTGTAAGGCTTCAAAACACTGCTGTACTCGCAAAGCCGTGATCAAGATCTCCTTTGAAGCTTGCGCTAAAAGCCTGCAGCACTGCGAAATACAGGGCTGTCAGCAGCTGAGAATTGCTGCACGCAATAAAAAAATGTTCTATTGTAAAGCTTTCAAATGAAGAAAGAGTGCGTTATTTTATTCTATCTAATTTCCCGTTCAAAGTTTACCACATCTCGCTGCAGGGGCGCGCATTTACGGCTCTCGTCCTTTAAGACAGGCCTCAAAAAGAATTGAAAAAAAAAAGAGAGATGAAAACAGGTTTAAAACAAAAACTGAATTGGAGCAAAGCAACGCAGTGGCTCGGAAGCATGTGTTCCCTGGGCGTCTCCTCTGGCGCGTAAGCCCAGAAAAGAAAGCACACGCACGCACGCACAATAAATAAATAGAGGTCAGCCAGATCTGCTGTGGGTCGCACGTCCCACGTATACGGCGCGAGCAAAGGCGTTGCAGCACCACAGCCCGAAGGGTGATAAGAGTGATTAGCACTGGTTATGCGACGACGCTGGCAAAACACTTCTCGTCGCGCCCAGGCGTAAATCTCCGCCGGGCCGAGGATGCGACGTGTGTACAGCCAAGTGCTTGGCGCCGTCTATTTTGCGCAGTGATAAGGCGCAGTGCAGTGCAGTGCAGCGCCAGCACGCTGGCCTGTCTATGCACAGCTGTGCGCGCATATAACAAATTCCCGAACAAGGGGGCCAAACCTGCTGCACGTCGTGAAATATACGGCCCATGGGCGTTTCTCGCCTCCTAAACTGCAGCCGCCGCCCGACTATGGACCCTGCACGACGAATCCGTGTTTTGGGGCTTGTGTTTTTTTTTTTTTTTTGCTGGTTCGTCTTTTATCTCTGTGGTTCGCAGTGCGACGGATTGGCAAGCAAGAAGAAGAAGAAGAACGACAATAAAAGAAACAAATGCAACGATGACTTGTACATCACTATTAACACGGAAGGTGGTTCAGGCTTTTGCGTGCTGAACTTCGTTCGCAACTCCTTTTTATTTTTATTTATTTTTTTAGGTTCTGCGACAGGAGGCCATCGTTCGTTGGAAACGTGAAGTTGGCGAAACGCGGACGTCGGAATAAGTTTGTGATCCGAAGCATGGCAAAAAAAAAAAAATAAAACGACGACAACAATGGTTTAATGTTCTCGAAGTTTTGCATTACAGCCTGAATCCACTGTCCCGATCTTTGATGAGAGGGAAGAATATCAAGACATTTAAGAGGAACATGTAAAAGATGTGCGTACCACAACGTATACGATTGTATTTGATTTATAGTAATATTAGGTTTCCATTTAGGTCTACTACCGTTACAGATGCGCAATAACCGATGATGGCAACCACCGCTAGCAGTGCTCTGAACTGGAAGCGCGTTATAGTGTTCGTAATAAACAGTGCCCATAATCATACCCAAAAATTCTGGACAAAAGTATTTTTGAACGGGAAAGAGTTTATGAAAGCAATTTTTTTTTCATAAATTGTAAGATTTCAGTATAACAAACAATATATCCGCGAATCTCCCGTCGGCAGGCTTGAATTTTTCGGATATTAACCTTTTTGCTATCGTCAAAAGTTTTCTATCAGTTTTCTATGACACTCTCAACTGCTCGAAGCGATCGATGGAAAAAGTTGAAAAAAAAAACGATTTTGCTACACATTCGAACATAAGACCATCACCTTCAATTTTTCCGTAGCAGTACTTTACAGTTTTCCAATATTCACATTTTTTGTCCGAGAATGTTTGACATGCGATTCTCGAACTGCAAGGACACAGTGCACGAAATGAGAGCGTTTGTCATGGCAGCTGCTAATTGGCCAGATCATCAGGCGTCCACGCGTCGTAATGATTATGGCGTACGGTATTGCGTGGTCAGATCCACTGCACTCCATTCAGCGACAGCGCGCCGCGGGAGAACGAAAGGTTGAGCTAGCCCTCCTCGCGTTTTTGTTTACAATGTCTACGACTGGGACGGTGCTTTCCACTGACATCTGCAGCGTCGTCGCCGCGATTGTTTTCCCCCAGCTGACCTGCATATGCAGACGCGCAGACCGGCGGGCGCGTACATGCAAGGCGGCTCAAGAGGGGCAAACGCGGGAGCGTGTACTCGCAAGTGCGAACTCGCGAGCGCTCGGTGAACTCGACGGGAACTTAGTTCATCAGTCTTTAAAGGGAAACAAACCCCCGCGAAGCGCGGAGCCGACCTGAAGAGGTGCCAAGAGTGTCGAACACCGACGTGTCCGTTGTTTGAAGTTCTGCAAATTTCACAAACAAAGCGGCTTCACTACCCGCCGCGGTGGCTCAGTGGTTAGGGCGCTCGACTATACTGATCCGGAGTTCCCGGGTTCGAACCCGACCGCGGCGGCTGCGTTTTATTGAGGAAAAACGCTAAGGCGCCCGTGTGCTGTGCGATGTCAGTGCACGTTTAAAGATCCCCAGGTGGTCGAAATTATTCCGGAGCCCTCCACTACGGCACCTATCTCTTCCTTCCTTCTTTCACTCCCTCCTTTATCCCTTCCCTTACGGCGCGGTTCGGGTGTCCAACGATATATGAGACAGATACTGCGCCATTTCCTTTCCCCCAAAACCAATTATTATTATTAATTATTATTAAGCGGCTTCACTCGACTGTGCGAGTAACTATAAAAGGCCAACAACACAAAATGCATATGTATGAACCCATAATTTTGTCTTCTTTTCGTTGTCTGCACATATATGGCGTCCACTCTAAACTGTTAAAATTTTCTTGTCAAACATTCGCCGTTAATGTCACTGACATTTTCAAAAATTATATAAAGCGCACTTAGGACAACAGACAAGGGAGACCAAACAACACAAGCGCTTGTGTTGTTTGGTCTCCCTTGTCTGTTGTCCTAAGTGCGCTTTATATAATTTTTGAAAATGAAAAACCAACTAGCTCAGACGTCAATTCTGCTTCAATGTCACTGACGTCTCGCGTGCCGCGAATTATGTTGTCGTATCGTGCTATGTCGCGTGCCGAGCCGTTACGTTGAGAACTACGTTGTCGGGCCTTGCGCGTTGCTGTTCACCTCTGCAAAAAGGGACACGCAGGGAAAAGTATCCTGCAGACACCACCAACTGCTCCCTATACATTCACAAGGGTGGGATTTAAGGGTGAAAATGACACCGCATATACCGCCTCAAGTCGCTTTAAGTGGCAGCTATAGGGCAGCCAGCGGCGCGCCCGACGGTCTGAAGTTCTTAGACCACACATCTCCCTTAATAGGAGTTCTCTACTTCCGTGCATAAAACGCTCCATTCCATTCGCAGCGCTATAGCGTATACACATTAGTCTGCTCTGGGACCTCGGAATTACACGGGGATGCTACATTCCTCCAGCCTGAGCAAGCAGACACGAAGTGCGCTGGATAAAGCGCGAACGCGTCGACCCTTCCTGACTAAAACCCGCACCGGCGGCAACAGACCTAACTTGCGGAGCAGGAGGAGGACCGGCGTGGCCATCGGTGCGTGTGCACACACACACTCGGTGTTCTCCGTAAGGCCCTCCGCGCACTCCACCTCGGCTGACCCTCGCCGGGCCGTGATGGGCTCGGCAAACAAGCTATGGGTGGTGGCAAGCCCCGCCACAGCCCTGCAGGCGGGAACAAAAAAAAAGGGGGGGGGGGGGGGGGGGGGGGCTTGCCGCATAACAAAAGGTCCGTTGCGCGCGCGGCTCGAACGAGCAAGCGGCCGAGGCCGGGTTTGCGCGGCGATAACAATAACAGAAGGGCAACAGGCTGCGCCGCGTTATGGGAAACAGTATACGCCGCAGACAATTTGAAGCAGTCCGCGCCATAGCTCGCTCTTGGCGCCGTGCGCGAGCGGCACGGCGCCCGCCCCCGAAACAAAGAAGGTGCGTGTAGGAATTGCGTGGGCAGCACGAAGGAGTCCGTCGTGTGTGCACTGTCACGGTCAGGTGAGCTCCTTTATAGTGCGGACGACTCGCATGCACTGCTGTACACCCGGACGCTCTGCGCCGCATTCACGGTTCGCGTGAATCCGCGTTAAGTGTAGGATAGAGCGCGAGCTGAGTGGCGATATTGCGGAACCCAAGATGTGAGGCCGCGCATCTGTGTGTGCGTGTATGTGCGTGGGGCGTGCCATGTTGTGAGAGTGGGCGCATCGCTTCATTCCTGCCACCATCATTGCGAACAGGCTAACGTACCTTATGCTGTCATTATAAAGTGTATCCTCCTCATCCTAGTGCGCGTGCGACACAAATGCAGTGCGCCGAATTTTTTTGCACAACAGCCCCCGTGTTAGTTATTGTGTCTGTACGTTCGTTGGCGATTTCCTCATAACAGTACCGGCAATCAGTAGTCGGCTAGACCAACCTAAAGATATAGTCAGAGACGCGTGAACACCGGAGCTGTTCACCTGGCTACACCGGACCACTATGATGAAGCTGAAGTGATATGGGTGCAAATAAACTAGTCACGCGCGCAGTCAGGGTTACTTAATGTCATTTTTGGAGACCCGCTGTTGGGAGAAAATAGAAGGGCCGGGCACGCCGTCAAGGGTAGTGAAAATAAGTGATAGGCTTTAAACGTAGCTAAACCGAATAGACGTGCGAAAACAAGTGTTTGTCCTGGTTAGCCCATGGCTTTGCTTTGCTGGGTCGTCGGCACGTCTGGCGACGGTATTAGTTCGATGATAGTAGTATTATTGGGAGAAGACGGCGATGTGAAATGTACAGCGGGAGAGTGTGTTGCAGTTTAACACGAGGCGTGATCGGCTGCGGCGATGGCATAGTGCCCTCGTGCAGTGGCCAACTGAGCCGATCTGTTCGCTCCGCCGCGGGTTTTAATTCCAGTCGGGGCAGTATTTATTTTATTAATTTATTTCTGTCTTCGCCAAGATCACCCTCAAGGTCAAGCTTCGCACGAACTCTGTGAGCCGGTTCGACCTCGTGAAGAAGTGCTTTCGCACTAAAAATAAAGGCGTGAGTCACAGACTGAAACCCATTGCAGCTCTCATTCGCCATGTTTCACCTCACTTTTCACTCACAAGCAAACTCTAGAAAAACAATGCTGAATAAGCCTAAAGCTCACTAGTATTCCACTGTCCGTTACACATTTCGTATATGGTATACACATTCAAGTTCGCGCCCATCATTTTCTCTCTCATCCACGCGCACAGGCACGCGGCGAGGCCAACAGTCTACATTCATGCGCTCAGATCGTTATAGTAGACTTACTTCATAGTATCAAGTCAGATTCACTCGGGCGAAAATTTTGAAAATTGTAAGACACTTTTATGGAAATATTGAAGGGAATTGTCCATTGTTCTGATATGCAGCAAAATCTTTCTTTTAAAGTGTTTCCAGCGATCGCATCGACTACCAAGAAAAACAAAGAACGCTTTTGACGATAGCAAAAACCTGACTAGAAAAAAAAAAAACAAGACTGCCGTAGGGTGACCTGCGGGTATAGTGATCGTTATAGTGAAATCTTCCATTATATGAAAAAATTGCGGTCAAAACGGTTTACCGCTCAAAAATGCTTTTGTCCAGAATTGTCGGGTATGAGGCAAGAACAGTTCATGCATGCTACCGCGTAATTGCACGACGCAACCGCTGGATGTGGCAATTAGCTCTTCACCGTGTCAGCACAACCGCCAACATCAACTGCGCGCTATATGCGAGGAAACACGGAGGCGCTGCATGCCTCGTTCACGTACTACAGCGTCTGCGGCTGCGCGCATGCGTCCATCCAGTGAAAGGAACCTGCATGCGTGCGTGCGTGTACTACGTCCCGGCCGCCGCAGCGGAGCGCGGTTTGTTTCTTTTAATTGCCGCCAGGCGGAACGCGTTCGGTTCCCGGCGAAGGAAGCTGCGGTCACGCTCTTTGTCTCTGGTTTGCTCTTCCCGGCGCCTTCTCGCGGTCCGAGTTGGCGCGGCGGCGTGGGCCGGCGCTCTGTGGGTACACACACACGCGGACCGTGTTTGCGCGGCCCTCGTCCAGGCTTACTGCGTGTGCGTAGGCTAGGCCACAGCACTGGCGGTGGGCTTCCCCGAAATAACGAAGAAGAAGCCTTACTCTATACGTGCCTACCCCCTCCCCACGACTCCACGGTTTTTGCGGTTGTTGACCGACTCACTTGACCCTGAAAAATGGCGCAAGATTTTGCACTCTTCTTGTTCACTTTCGCGCTTCTGCAACACATAGACGAGAAAGCGAACAACAAACCAGCAACCTCTTGGATTTGCTGGTTGTGCAGATGGGTTTCGCGCCCGAGATGCCTGCGCAAGTCGAGTAGTTTTATACCGCAGCGGTGGTCTATAGTGGTTTGAGCATCTGCCTCGCATACGGGAGGTGCGGGGTTCGATCCCCAGTGCCACAGGGAATCCACCGGTGATACAGCGGGCACTAGCTTTCCCCTGGCCTGGCACTCGACTTATCTGGGATTAAGTAATGGGTCTCTGACCCCACCTATGAGAAAAAATACCTCGTGTCATGTCGCTCTTTGTACAAAGCTGTCCTCGCGCCATAAAAACGCATCATCATCATGGAGTAGCTTCATGGGACTCGCGGAGTACGCTGAAAAAAAAAAAAATCACTTTCGGACGTGGAGTAAAACTGTGAATTCTTCATTACTCTATCATTCGGTGGCCGGAGTAAAATAGTGGATGCATAATACGTAGTATATTTTAGAGGAGTATATATTTTATGATGCGGAGTTTAAAAGGCGACGCCAGCTATTAAACTCCTATTTGTGTATAATACTGTTTACTGCTCAGTTCTGGCAATGAAGCCACAAAAAGCGTGAATAATGTTTTCAGATGGTAAATGCCACCTAATATTTTCGAGTTCTGTGCCGTTCTATACTTTCCAAGAGGCGTGTTAAAATGCTAAAAGATCAATTAAAGATAGATACTGCGCCATTTCCTTTCCCCCTAAAAAACAAATTATTATTATCAATTAAAGGTTGTTCAAGCTCCCGAATAAATATGAACGATAACGTTCCCGATCAGTCGTATACTGTTCGCGGCGCGCCGAAAGAGACCTGCACAAATAGAAGGGCAATGGCTAGCATCCTAAAGGCCGCTTCACATGGTGCGACCCGCACGACAAACTAGGGCCCAGTCGCACTGTCGTTGCGACGCCAGTCACAGCCGCTATTTCACATGCTGGCAACATCAGTCGTTGTGGCGCGAGAGGCATTCCATTAACAAGAAATGCTTAGGGGAATTTAAATGTGAAACATCTTATTATGCGTTTATTTTATAATCGCGACTGATTCTGTTTGGAGTTTCAACTGACGAGCCAAAATATTGCCAAGTCTCTGACGGTTCGTGCGCGGTATCCTTTTAGCGACCACTGCGTTGCCTGTGCCGGGTAGAGCGTCGTCGGCTCCACGTATACCCTTATACACTAATCCAGACTGCGGCCGTTTGTCCCGCGTAGTATTTGTGTGCACTGTCTCTGCAGCAGCAAAGCTTTATTGCACCGGTCGTCTCCTCTATTTTCGTTCAAACCACCTCCTGTCTCGTCTGCTAGTACAGAGAGCTCGTTTTCAGCCCGACTGCCGGGCATACAAACCGCAGACACCAATTTCTATCAGCGCAGAGGGGGAAGTCAAGAGAGAAAGGGAGAATGCAAAAGCGAACGAAAAAGGACGACCGCGCCTCGGGCGGGCCACCTGCAGATGAAGTCTCTCCCGCGCGAGCGACGGGAAGCGGGCGTTCGGCAGCGGCGGCGTTCAACGGCTGCAGCCCCAGGTACTACGGGCGAGAAGGACTCGGGCGAACTCTGCGCGTCGACGAGGCGCGACTGCGACTGACAGCCAGTCTCCCGCCGACGCTTCCAGAGTGCGTTTTGGGCGCGTCGCTCTGCCTGACGACGACAGTGAAGATCGCGTTCGCCGTTCGCTTTTCGGATGTTGCTTCTGCACTGCCTGCGCAGGGACATTCTCTGTGTTTACATCGTTTCAAGACTGCTGCATGCGTAGTTGGTTCCTGCAAATGTAGTTCGGGGTTTGGCACCCGCGAAAGCGGCATCACGGCGTGCAGGAAATTCGCCGCGCCAGAAAGCTTCGCCAGGACGCTTTTTGTCCAGACCACATCACACTATTTACCTTTCAAGTTAGCCGCTGCTACACGACCGGTAGGTATTGCTCCGTCGCGTTTGGAGGACTACTTAGAATTCTGTTTCCAGGGAAACACGGACTGAAATCCGGCGGTCTTTAAACATACATACCCGATGGATTTTGCATTAATACGACGAGGCTGCACGCATCCCGTCCAGCACTGCCCAGTCGAGAGACGGTGACGAAAGAAGACTACGAATCAAGGAAGATTCGGCCGCGACAATGTGAAAACCACCGCCGCAAAATCTAATTGCGGGCTTCTGCGTCCTCTCAAGTTCGATCTGTGCTCTGCCAATCCTGACACAATCGAACGAAGCAATACATTCCTGGTAACGGCTTCCGCACCTCGTCGGAGACAACGCGAGTGCTCCCGGTCGTCTGCCAGGCGAGACCCAAGCGCAGCAGGAGCAGCCCGCTGTGGCATGCGCAGACGAGGAGCGGCGGAGACCGGACGCTCCTTCCTCCGCTCTTGACCTTGTCCTTCACTGCCCGACGTCTCCCCGTCCGCGTCACCGCCGGCGCTGATCGACGCCGCTGTGGCACACGCGCGCGCTGGGCGGCGCGGAGCATCCGCGGGCAGCGCGATCGACGGCGCTGGCGCGGCCTAGGAGACGGCCCGAGGAGGGAGTGGTGGCGGGGGCCCGCGCTGAGGGATCAGCGTCGTCGTCGGCAACGCCAGTAGCCTCCTCGAGCCGCAGTCGTCGCAGGTGGGGCAGCAGGAAAGGGGCGGACGTGCCGAGGTGTGCGTAATGGAACGTCCGTCGCTGCCGCTTCTGCCGGCGCGCTCGCATGTCCGCGCGAACGCGAAACCGCCGCGGGGCTCTGGCCAAATTGAAGGCCTGTCTCGTTTGCGGTTTTCGCGGGGCGGCGAGCGGGGAGCGCGCCCCGGAGCGATGGGCGAGGCCGTGTTAATGGAGAATCGGGGGCTGCTCTTCCCCGCCGAGGTGCGCCGCCGAAGAGTTCGTTCGGGGGCCCAGATGAATGGAAGTGCCGGACACGCCTCGAGAGTCGCCCCTGTTTCTCAAGCTGCGCTCGCGCGCGCGTAGCGCGCTCGTAATGCGGCTTTCTCGACCGCTCTTTCTCGCTGCTTGGAAATGGCTTTGCCCGTCTCCTTCTGTTTTGGCTTTCCTCTCGCCCCTACACACTCCTCTCCCATGCGCGTATCTTTCTGCAGCGCGCCGTGAGCTATCTATGCAGTGACGGAGCCAAGAGCAAAACACGAAGAGCGCGCGCGCACTGTCCGGGCACCGTCAATTGGCTCCCGCATGAGTGTGCAGCGTAGTATACACGCGAGGGGCACTCCCCTCCCGCGTAGTGCCGTTGGCAGCGCGCATTCATCGAGCGCGGCAGCTGCGAGAGTCGCGCGCGCTTCGACCGGCGGAGGCTCCTTTGCGTCGCTCGTCAATTAATGGACCCACATTGGCGCGTCCCTCCCCCCCCGGGCACCGAAACGGCGACGCGCACGTCTTCTGCCTATGCATAGTCAAGGGTGGCTCTCTCTCCCTCTGCGCATGTGTGACCGCGGGTGAACTTGGTCCGATGCAGGCGTTGCCCGCTCGCCGCGCGCACCGCCTGCAGAAGCACCTGCACTGCATGCTACAAGTACACTGACTGGGCGTTTCAATTCGCTCTCCATTCTGTTTCTTTTCTATCGCTTCGTAGCCTCGGAACAAATCGACCTTGGGTGAAACGCGACGTCTCTCGAGGCACTGGAATAGACACTGCCCGCAGTGCATTGCTCTCCGAAGAGAATTATTGAGAGCTGTCGTCGCTAAACGACGCGTTCAGGCCGAGGTCGATGAAGTCTTCTCGTATTTGGTTTGAGTGTTCACAGTTAAAATACGGTGCTTTTCTGAATAAAAAAGAAATATATGAAGGAACATAATTTCGAGGTCATAAAGATTTTTTTTTTTTTGCGGGCCACACAACTTTCACACAATTTTCATTGACGGGTCTTCATTATCGCAGTTGCGGTGTCATGACAGCAGCAGGCTGAACGAGGACGCGGGCAGATAAAGGCAGCAAAACACGGCGAACTGATTATTTCCACTGCCAAGTATCTCCATGCGCAATATACTATATTCTATCCTGCCATCGACAGTAGATGCAAGCATGGTATGCATCGCAAAAAAAGGCGTAGCTTAACCTTTGAGCCGCCGCGGTGGCTGAGTGGTTATGACGCTCGGCTGCTGGCCCGAGAGACACGGGTTCGATCCCGGCCGCGGCGGTCGAATTTCGATGGAGGCGAAATTCTAGGGGCCCGTGTACTGTGCGATGTCAGTGCACGTTAAAGAACCCCAGGTGGTCGAAATTTCCGGAGCCCTTCACTACGGCGGCCCTCACAGCCGCAGTCGCTATTGGACGATAAAGCCCCATAAACCACAATCTAGGACGGCTCACAGCCGGTGGCAGCCGCACTCGAGTACTGGCCAGGCCTTTTGGCTGCCGTATATGCCACCCCATCGGCCGCTGCTGTTTTTCGACCCGGACAGCGCGTGGCTGCTTTCGCGGCTTGAGGAGCCGCCGCCATCAGCCGCTTCTCCTTCCCCCAGCTGCTCAGCGCGCTCGGCCTCCTTCGCCGCTTTTGGTGCTTTACATGCCGGCGAACTCAGTCGCTTCTCTGTTTCACGCAGGGCGGCGCGCTCAACGTACTTCGCTGCCCGCTGTTCTTTGCCCACGCGATGCGTTATTCTGTCTATAGGTCCAGGGCCGATTTATGGGTCCCTCTTGGAGAAGTAGGGGTCCCGTTTGAACCAGGTGTTTCCTGGATTTTTTTCGTCGAAAAGCGGGGTTCAGCACCGTTTCTCGCGCGAGGGGAAAAGAGGGACTGCCACCCTCGCCCCTCTTTGAATCCACTCCTGCCTGGGCCACCTTCTCATCTTCCTGCGCGTCTACAGAAATCTGCCCACGGCGACATAGGCGCGCATTTCTATTTGATGACTGATACGGCTTTGTTGCACGACCGTGGCGGAAACACTAATGTGGCCGAGCATCTGTAAGCTTGAGACAAAGCGCGCAGAAAACGACGAATACGAGAAAAGGCGGCCAAGCGCAATCTTTTCTAGTCTTCGTCGTTTTCTGCGCGCTCTGTCTTAAGCATGGATAGCCCAAACTCACACCTCGTTAAGTTTAATTTCCCAGCGCAGAAGGAACGGATGGGAGATGGAGCGGGTGGACGAGAGCCTGCGGTGATGGCTGAAGGTGCTCTGCGCCGGCGCTGGTTCCAATATCTTTTACAGTATCTTTAAAGTTTCGGAATGTTTCGGATAATTTCTGCTTGATGCCCGGCCTCATGTTCTGCTCCACGTTCGCCGAGGTTTAAGGACGATGTTCACCTCAGCGGAGAATGAGAGCTAGAATCATTTCATGCTTAAAAAAAATGTTAAAGCAGTAACTCTAACAAAGTGATTTCGTTATAGGGAGAATTCGTTACGTCGGAGAACGGCGGTCTGAAAGTGCAACCTCGATGTATCGCTGGCCGCGTCGGGGCCATATTCTCGACATACTTCAGTCAGTCGCACATCAGGTTCAATAGCGTATGCATATGCACCCCGTCCCCCACCCTCTCCTTCTCCTATATGCAACAAAGCCCATAATGAGCAAAGTAGACAATCATCAAGTCATTCTTGATGCCGCTGTCTACCGGCGTTCTGGCTCTCATTCCAAACAGTAGCCCCCCATTGCACCTGCAATGAATAGCCAGCCTTGCCCCTATAAAAGTGGTCTGTAGACAGCCTATAGACTTCTTACAGATTCTATTGCCTTCTTATAAATATTTATTTGTCAATTCATAGTATATAGACTGTCTATTGAGAAAAGTCAACTAAAAGTGTATGGCCGTAAATCTATAGATTGTCTACAGACTGCCTAAAGGATTTGCATTGCCTATAAACTGTTCTCTAGGGTTTTTGTTTATAGAGATTCTATAGACTTTACAGAAAAAAGTCTACGGACAGTCTATGAAATATTTGTAAGGATGGACTGGCCGAATATTTAAATAAGTGCAGACACCAGTGCTGCGCTTCCGTGCACTAACCCGGCACGCCAGTGCAAATCAAACACTTAAAGAAGCTTTTGATAAGCTTCCGTCTCACCAGCAGCGACTGGACCTTTTCCGCCCTCGTGTACTGTGCTATTCGCACGAAACCCCTTTGCCCCTTACGCAGCGCCCCACAGCTAAGTGGCCCATACGAAGGCACGCAATCTTCTCTTTTCTTCTGCCTATCTTTCTGCGGTATAGGCGACGCGTAGCGACCGAGACACAGGGTCATAAAGGGCGCCAGAAAGGGGCGTGCTCGACAGCGGCTGCCCGTCAGCTCCAGCGCCACTACTGCTACGCCGCGACAAGTTGCTGCCCGGACGACTCGCCCGCCTGCGAGCCGCGGAGACGGGAGGGGGGGAGGACTCCGCCGCATTGTTTCGCTCCCTGACAGATTTATGCCTCATTTCGGCGACGTCGACACGACGCGGCACTGTTTTATGTCCTCCCAAGCAGCTGCCCGCTACACCCGCACGCGTTGTATGTCCGGGGAGCCCAAGCGTGCCCTCTGCTGGACGCAACGCCACATTGTACGACCTGCGTGTGTGTATACGTGTATACACTGTTTCGATCCTGAGAGGTGCCAACTCTTCCCCGATTTTTCTCCCCCTCCGTTCGTTCTATGTGTGCTGTCATCTCGTGAGTGGCAGCTGGCAAGTTTTGACTTCTGAATTTTTATTTTATTTTTCTTCTCTTAGACCGCTGATTCGCCAAACGGTTCGAGTGTGTTCGTTGCCTGCAGCCGCACGTCAGTCGCTCCCTGCCATCGGACCTGTGTGGCCCACTGTGGCGACAAATTTGGTAGGCCAGCTGATTTCTCATAAAACTCATAAAACAAGCGTTACATGTACACCAAGACATTGGATGAAAACAACGGTACAGAGACCCCCATAACACCTATATTTTCAAAAAATGGCTGCGGTTTAGCTCTGGTTAAACCTGGAGTGACGCGATAGCTACAGCTGGCCAAGTGGAACTCGATCAGTAGAATTGCAAGTCAGTGTTTCGCCGCTCCGTTTCGCTGGGCGTTCCTTCTTCATCTTCGTCCCAGGACGTGGATTCACTCTTTCCCCTCTCCACTCCCCACTCGGTTTCGCCGGCAGCTGCTTCGCACCACGTGACCAATCACGTGACCGCGTGGCGGCGCCGACACGCTGAAAGCTCGAAATGCTAGCGTAATGTAGCTATCGCTACAATAAAGTTTCATTTACCTTCTTCTGATTGGAGAAAGAAAGGCAGTCGCAGTTCGCAGTAGGAGGCTGCGCAATTTCAGTTACTTGCTTTTTCCTGTTCTAACCAAGACAGAGACGCTCCAAATTGTGTAAACATGCCGGGTATTGCATTTCACCAAGGTGATAATGCATACACAAGAAAATGACACGCACGGAGAAAAGGAGGCTGCCGAAGGAGAGATCTGGAAAGTAAACATAATTTTTTCAAATACATACGCTTAATCTTCACAAAACTGTCTGCCTTCACGCCACCTCCTGCTTCTCTTTCGCATATATACATCCTAGCTGGCTGAGAGCCCGCGGAGACATCTTACGCCTTGAAACATAACGTTTTTTTTTTTTCCCTTGACCTCGACAAGCGCATTTTTCAAAGTGAAGTTGTTTACGTACAGTTTTTTCTTAAATATCGTGAGATTTCACTATAACAATAAAAAAAATTCATGGGGGCACTTTGTTGACCTAAAGTGCGGTTAGGCGAAATCCTTTAGCGCGGTGTTGCTGCTTGCGTCACTGATGTGTGGTTAAGATGTTAAGTACACAATTGTTTGTGAATCTTAAATGCTGGAGACACTGGGGGGCGTCTGGGAGGCATCCGTCTGATTCGACGCCTTTCCGCAAACACTCTCCAGCGTCCTAGGCAAGGAGAACTGCATATGCGTTGGCAGGAAGTAGCGTAGTCGTTAGCACGCTCGGCTGCGGTAAGGAAGGATGGTGGTTCGAATCCCATCGTGCACAAAGATTTTTTTTTTCGAGTTGAAGAGCGTAAGGGACGGACGGACAGACGCGAGCGTGAGCCATTAAAGGCTTTCGCCTTAATATATCCGCACGTACCCATCGGCAGGATTGCATTTTTTTGCTATTAACGTTTTTGCTATCGTCAGAAACGTTTCCCACTGGTTTTCTATGGCAATCTGTACTCGATGCGAGTGGTGGACAAACTTTAAAAGAAAGATTTTCCGACGCATCGTAATAATGGACCATTACCTTTATATTTCTATAACAGTGCCTTAAAATGTTCTACAGTCGCCTCAAAATTAAAACTGATGTCCAAGAATCCTGGAATTTGTTGTTGTTGACGTATACATTAAACGCATACTGCATAACTCAAACAAGGACAACAATACATATACAAAAAGGTTAAGGTTTAAGAACGTTGGATGATACATTTATCCATTTTCACCTCTTGCGGGCGATGACCACGGATGAAAACAAGTCGGACCACTGATTTTCCTTCCACCATCCGAAATCGCAGAAGCATCGCTGTCGCCGCGTTTGAAATGTCCACCTCCGCGTGCCTGTCCGCGAGAGATTACGTGCGCAAATGTGAAAACACGCCGAAGGCAGGAAGGACTTGCGGACATCTTCCCCGCGATGCTTGTGTGCCTTGCAACAAACAGTCATACGGTGCACGGCACACGCGCCCACTTAAATGTGTTCGGTATATGCGTCCACACTTTCTGCCGCTCTGACACGTGAAGCAGCTTGCATGGCCTTGACATTGATGGGATCGTGGCGCGCCCGAAAGACGTACGCAACGCGCACGTGACGAGGCCTGTCTAGCGGGCGTTCAATCCGGCCCAATCCTCCCACGTATCTCATCGCGCCTCCTCTGCATAGCCAAAGCAAAAGACGCTGCAGCTGGGCCCAACGGCCGACGACCTGGCTGCAGCTCGCTCAGGGCACACCTTCTTATACGCCGTCTTAAATGTGCGGCTTCTGATTATGTACAGTATGCACGGTCGGGCCAAAAGTGTTGTGCTTAAATGCTTAAAGGTCATGTGGAACACGCGCAACGTGATTATAGCCTCAAAATGGAGTGTAATTCATTTTTTCCCTGAAGTGGACGGTGCGGTCTGAAAGGAAAAGATAAAAAAAGCTATTGGCATACGACACAGACACGACGAAGCGATGTGGCCTAATTGGTTTTGGTTCGTGCTGAAAAACCACACCATTTGAACACACATAAAAGAAACTACTGGCACACGACACAGACGAGGTGTGGTTCTTCAGTATCGCTTCTCGGCCTTTTCTGGGCTAAGATCAAATGTGTAGTACGAACCAAAACCAATTAGACCACATCCCTGCATCGTTCTCGTGAAGGCCAACAGATCGCGCAGTAAGCCGGGCATTGTACGCATTGTTCGATCGGAAGGAGCCGCTATATTGAATCATAAGGGCTGCGCCGACCTCTACAACGGAGAGAAAACTTTTAAAATTTGACCTGATATAAGAGTTCGATGTTTGGAAGCAGTGTTGGACGCTCTCATGTGTCAAAGACGCGAAAATACTGATCTCCGCAAAAAAAAAAAAATTATTTTCGATATGGTTAAATGAGCCCGTGCTCCAAAATGGCGGAGATGCCACCGCACTATTCGAAGGAACGTTGCTACACGGAGGCACCCTATAGGTGTTGTTGGCCCGGCTAGTTTTCTCACCTATCACCTATTAACCAACGTACAGATACGAAGTGAGGCTTTCTTCGCTGTTGAGTATATGGACACTCGGACATCTCCACCTGTATTGTAGTTTCTTTAGAATGCTGCTCGCTCCTGCTACAGTACCGAGAGAACTATATACAGTGGCTCACATATTTTGTTCGTGAATTGTGTACAGTTATGCACGTTCGGCTAACAGCCTGAATCGGAGCACTGGTACCCACGCAATGTCAAATGCGCAAATACCCGCATCACGCGATTTGCGCAAACGATATAAAGGGTAGAGGCTCACGTGAATGCAGCGAATAAAACTTTGCGCTCTAACACAACGCTTGCAAGCAATGCAGCCGTGCAAACAAGTCACGAAATAACTTGCTAGGCTTCGAGATGATCTGTATGTATGTATACAGTAATTAATCACCCAGTTAACTTAATTTCTCTTTATTAACGAGTATTGGCTTACCTATCATTATTCCCTTTCATTAACTGGTCAGTTAAAATTCTAGTTACCCAGTTGCCGTTAACGACCATGCGAAGGCAAGATAACCGATGGTTGTGAAGGGTAACGGACTGGGATTCCAAGAGAAGGAAAGCGTAGCAGGGGGCTGAAGAAAGTCATGAGGGCGGCTGAGGTCAATAAAAAAAATTGCGGGGACATACGGCGGCCGCAGCTGGCACAGGACAGGGTAAATTACAGAGATATGGGAGAGGCCTTCGCCCTGTAGTAGGCGCATTCAGGCTGATGATGATGACGACTAAGTAGTCACATCAGCTGTAACACGCCACGCGTATTTGAAATGAATATCGGAAGTCCTCAAGAAAGAGAGAAATTGTGTGTGCGTGGAAAAGTGACCCAAATTCCCTAAATATATGGTCACACAGCGCACGGCCGGCTGTATTATCACTCGCGTGTTTAACATTCTGAAGAACATGACGCTCATCAGCACATGCTTTTTTACATACGAACGGTCCGTCGACGCAATGTTTCCAATTCGCATGCGCTTCGTGAAAGGAAGAAAACTGCGCCATGAATGGTGGATCGTATATGCCGCTCCGCTCGCGTGCAGCATCAAAGTCAGTGACGTCATTTCTAATTCTCGTATGGCCTCACTTCGCCCACACGTCCCCTCTTCACCTGCACACACGCGTACACGCTCAGGCCAGGATGAAAAGCGAGCAGTTCGTACGACCAGGAGCACACTGCTTTCCGCGTTCTTGCGTTCAGGTCGCGCCGGCATGTGGAGTGATTCATGCTCGGAAGCGGAGCGCCATGCCGCGTTATAGGCTACCGGCGACGCCTCACTGTCACATCACGCAGCCTGATAACAGTGAGTGAAGCGTGCGTGCTTCGTTGCTCTTTCTGTAGTCTTTTTTCCCTTGCTGCTTCATTCCAACTCGATAGCACACATACGAGCAGAACTTTACAATATAGTTAAACCCACTTCTCACAGATTCCAGCGTGAGAATATGAACAGTATGGCCGAGAAAGCAATGCGAGGTATACATATATATGCGGCATATTATGCGCCCTTCTTAACAATATGCAGCACACCCTGTTACATTTGAGTCATGCGTGCCGGCACGGCTCGTTTTGCTTCTCCAGCGCGCCAAGTCTTTCGAGGAGTGAGGGGAACTTCGCCTCTAATGAGGTTAGGATAAATTCCAGGGGAGCTGCGCAAGAGCCACTGGTGCATGCGAGGGCCAGCAAAGTAAACCCATTGGTCTGTCTGTCTTTGACAAAAGGTGCAGAGAGGGGCACCCAATGATTGCCTCGCAGTCTCAACGACGCTTGATCGCTGTATACGGATGGGAAGCATGATTGCAGCGCTCGAGAGGCAGCTGACCCGCCCCGTGCACACCAGTACAGGCTTGCGTTCCTCTTTCGGGTGATTCTGCCGAGGCAGAGGCACGTCAATCAAAGCCGGTTGGCCACCTGCACGCGATGAAGTCTCGCGGGAGGAACAAGGGTCAGAGAGCGTTCGGGGGAAGGAAAGATGAGCGCGGCACGAAAACAACGAAACAAGCGACAGAAAAGAAGGAGGAAAGAGAGAGAGAGAAGCGTTGCGTATGGCGTACAACAACGCATACGCGAGCGCCATCTGCGGCGAGCCCGCGCTGGCGCCAGTCGCACTGCGTACACAGACGCGCCTAGCCATCCGCGGAGGCTCGGTCGGCCCTTTGTCCGCTGTCAGCGGTTCGCGAACTTCAGCCGCACCGATCGGTCATGGCGCTGGTGTTGCTCCGCTGTTTTGGCCGACACGGAGCGCGCGTTGTACGCGTAACCGCCGACACGCCGCACATCATCGGGGGACTTCGGTCGTGCTCACTGGTGGGCGACGGTCGGTCCCTCGCTTTTATCGCTATTTGATTTCCCCCATGCAAGCTTGTATACGCGAGCGATCGCGCCCATATCGATGCGCAGTGAAATAATGGAAATCACGCGCCGTCTTAAGGAAAGTTTTACGCAGTTATTAATTAATAGCGTTCAGGGTCCCGTTCAGCGGAGAAACCGGCGTATATATAGTTGGCGTTGGTGTGTCGAGAAAATCTGGATTGGCCGAGAGGGTCGTGACGTGCCCACCACATGACCGCGCGCGGCTAATTCAAACACGCCACAACGATCGCACAGTACAACAGCCCCCGATGGCGCCACTACATAATTCCGCACTGGTATGCAGGGTCGTGACGTCATTTCTCCCCTCGTCTTTTCTCATCACTTCGTCCTCGTCTTTTAGCGCAGTATTTCGTAATTGGTTGAGGACTCCATCGCGTACGGTGGACTTGCTGTTTCGATAAGGGATAGGCTAAAGTGACGACGGGGATAATGTGGTTTTGATGTCGGAAGGGAAGCTTGGCCGAAGAGCGCCATGGCTAATGTGTTTTTGGTCTACGCAGGGAGAAAGGATTTTTCAAGCATTTCGCCCCAGAGAAACCGAGTACCAAACCAGGATCGGCGCTCGAGGAACACCTTCGTATGCTAAGTTGCCTGCAACACCGCAAGCGATTGTCACGTGATACATCGCCATGAAGTGTCGCAATTTGATAGACATCGCTTTCAGCTCCCCGCAGGCGCGCGGTTTTCGAACGGCGCGAGAAATGGTGCAAATTTGTTGAGCCAAAGCGGCGAGGGTAACCGCGTTTTCAAAATTCTAAAATCTGATATGGCTATAACTAACGTCCGGCTACAAATCTCTTATTGTTATCAGATGCCAGTCAATAATAGTTTAAAAGTTACGTATTAGAATTTAGTCACTCACTTTACTAGTTGACATGATTCGCCAACGCTGGTATTATTACTCTGCCGCAGAAAGCTTCAGTTTACCTCAAAAACCATGTATTTAAAAATAAGTGGCCGGTTTTCCTGAAACACCTGGTATAACTTCGGTTCTATAACACTGCTGTCTCAAGTTGCACGTTATTTGAAGAAAGTGAGCTTCTTTAATGAGTTTTATATCGGCGAGGCAGACGAAAAACGCGCGAGCAGCGAGAGCGCGTCGACTCCTCGAATACTAACCAAACCTGTAATTCTTCGCGTAACACGGTTGGTTATCATTTTAATAATGCATGTTTATTTCGAAGCCAACTGAGGTCTAAGAGAATGCGTAGAAAAACTAGGAAGTGTATAGACTGAGTGCAATCCTCGCATATTATTTTCGACGGAAAATGCTCCTCCTATGAAGTCTCATCGACGTGCTACACTCGTCATCACGTGTATGAAGTGAACGCAAAACAAACTTCTCATCACCCGCACGAGCGGCTGCTGCGAACCTTTACAATGGCGAAGCCATCAGTGAGATGTAAACGCCCTGCGACACTTACAGTTTTCGTGAAACGCTGAAGTCAGGTTAGCGCACTTTTACGCTGCGGAGGTCCAGACGCGTGACCTTTACGCCGGCCTTCTTGGCCCTGTCACAAGTGTTATCGTGCTACGCATACTCGACAAGGGGGGGGGGGGGGTAAACGCAAATATAACGACGGTGTCCGAGTCAGAAGCAGTGCACGTCTTAGGCTTGTGTACAGGATGAATCTTCGCTCTCTTATACAAGGCCCATTGGAATGCGATGCAGAGCGTTCAAGAAACCTTCAATGAGCCGGGCATGCGCACTGCACGTGAGCATAAAACGTAAATGTCAAATGGAAGACGCGACGGCACGCTCATCCCCCGCGGGGGTTCATAAATCCGCAGAGGTTCATAGTCCGCAGCTGCGATTCATAACTGCGAGCGATTCGTGAAACAAAAATTACAAAGGACCTAAGGGCGCCGACAACGACGATGTCACGGAACTCGTGTTTGGCGCCAACGCAGCAAGGACGCTGAGCCGCCACTGCGTGCAGGAGAAACATGCATATCCCTTGGAATTTCCTGCTCCTCCAGCTCGTGTTATATATATATATATATATATATATATATATATATATATATATATATATATATATATATATATATATATATATATATATATATATATATATATATATATATATATATATATATATATATATATATATATATATATATATATATATATATATATATATATATATATATATATATCTCCCCGGGCCGCAGAGGCAGCGGGGTGAGGCGGCTTCATCCGAACCATATATGACTTAGACTTTCTTTCTTTGTCGAAAAATATCAAAATTTCTCACACGGAGGGGGACAGGGTTACACCTGGTTTATACCCGAAGACGCACGTTCATAAATGTATAGTTTGCCAGTGCGCAAAGCTATAAGTACCGCAATGACAAGAGCTGATGATAATAATAATAATAATAATTGGTTTTGGGGGAAAGGAAATGGCGCAGTATCTGTCTCATATATCGTTGGACACCTGAACCGCGCCGTAAGGGAAGGTATAAAGGAGGGAGTGAAAGAAGAAAGGAAGAAGAGGTGCCGTAGTGGAGGGCTCCGGAATAATTTCGACCACCTGGGGATCTTTACCGTGCACTGACATCGCACAGCACACGGGCGCCTTAGCGTTTTTCCTCCATAAAAAAAAACGCTGCCGCCGCGGTCGGGTTCGAGAGCTGATGCCTTGAACTTAGTTTTTAGAGCAATGCTTTTAGTTTATTGTTGATTATCTGATGCCTTGAACTTAGTTTTTAGAGCAATGCTTTTAGTTTATTGTTGATTATCTTATTTCTCTTTTAGAACTTGCTATCCCTGGTTTGGCTTATATATATATAATGCGACAATAAGTTCGAAAAGTATGTTTTAGAGTCAAGAGGTGAGAACGCAGGTATTTACTGACCGGAAGTCTCATTTGCATCACTGCCCCAAACGCCCTCGTGCTAACGAAGCCCTGCTCCAAGGCTGATGTCTTGGAGCAGGACGATGTGATGTTGAATTAATGTTTCCCTGTACACAAAGGCGGACAGGTCAATAACTTGGACATGCAAGTGCTGTACGTGAGGATGGTAATGTGTCCTATTTACACCATGCGCTTCTTTCTTTCGTAGAAAAATAGCCACCAATGCAGTTTTTCATCGCAAAATTTCTCGCTTAAGTAGGGGAAGTCACCCCCTCACCTCACCCTCCCCTAAACCCTTCGACTGTCGCTGCCGCACATGTACGGCGGCGTGGACGTGTGTCCCACATGTTAATCGTCGTACGTACATGTACGGCGGCGATGGTGCGTCCAGAACCTCGCGCCATACTAAATGCACGCGCTCATGGGAGGTGTACACATTTCTAGAGACTTAGACTAACCATTCTGCAGCAGAAAAAGTATTTTCCTTGTTCAGCGCTTCTCATGGTTCACAATCCACCGCTCACCTATAGTAGTTTCGGTTTCTTCGCGTGCGTCATTTATTCTTGCTGAGGTGCACAACTGCTGATTTTTACCTTTACACTGTCGATCCGCCAGGTACTATCGGCGATCGATAACGTGGTGTTAGCACTGTGCGTTTTGTTTACTCAGTTTACTTCGAGGTGATCAGCTGCGCAGTGTAGTTTCGTTATGGCCGCGTGCGCCTTCTTTGCTTGACAGTGACGTTCTCTTCATACGGGGTACTTACCAAGCACCGAATCTGAACTGCGAGACGGCAGCCCATCTTTGAACGACGATTTATACACGCTACCAGTTCAGAATCGCTGCCCAACACACCTCCAAATTCGCGGAAGCGGGCACGACGCGGCGCTCAATGCGGCTGAAATACCGTGCGTCCCAATTTTTTTTTCGTGTTTCTACAAAATTTAGTCGTGAGTTTCACTTAAAGCATCAGTGAAGAAAATCGACCGCGGAAGCACGTTTTCCTAGAAAAAAAAATCGCCCATCAAAGGCCTAAATCAACGTATGGCGCTTCACGTGCCCACTGTTTGCATGAAATTTACCTTACACCTTTCCTCTACGTGCCACCCACTACGTGCCGACATCACAATTATGAGGCTGTGCTGATGTCCAAACATGAGGGAAATGTGCAAAGAGTGCTAGGGTTCTTCTTCACTCGTTTTTGAAGCGAAAGCTTCACGACGCTAGGTTTTCAAGAGGGCGGCGTCAGCGAAGTCACGTGACAGGTGTCACTTGATGTCACGTGGGAGGTCACGCGACCTACTGACGTCATCACAATCTGCCCAATGTGGCAGGTGGCAACTGCCCCATCGGACTGTGAGCAACCTCCCTACCGTCCGTTCGACAGTGTGCCATGCAAAGGAAACCACAGCTAATTTTTGTCCACAGTGGCACCACCACTCTTTTGTTTACTAACACGTGATAGAGGTTTGTAGAGTGCAAGTGAAATAAAGTGCCCCCCCCCCCCCCCCCCCCACACACACACACACACACACGACTGCCTGCTCGCAAGGATGCAAATGTGAGCGACGCGGCTTCCAGCCGGCTACCGAGCGTTTCGTCGTCGGCACGGCTGCTCGTTGTCGGCTGGTTCTACGAGCGGATTAAGCGCATGTCGGGAGCGCGCGCGCGTGTCCGCGCACGATAAGCTCCAGTGCGGGCTCTCTTTGTGTCGATGTCCTGCGCCCCTGAAACCCCTCTCACAGAATGCGAGCGGTGCACTCTCGGACAACCTGATTGAGCGGCCGATAGAAGCGCCCCATACAAGTACATGTGCGTATGTAAGCTTGTACGCGGGCAACTTGCGAAGAGGGGAAAGCTGACTCTATATCTATGTGTGCCCTTTTCTTGTTAAACTTGGAATACGTGCGGGGTCACTTTGCAAGTAGCTCAATGCGCAACGATTGGCGACAGGTGCGTGCCGTTCTCTTATCTGCACGGTTCGAGGAGGGCTTGTTAATTACCGAATTAAAGACAGCTATCCGAGCGAGACGAGCCCACTATATATAGCATATGCATGTGGAACACCTGCGATTATCTGAGCTGTATGCACGGCTACAGGCAGTATAGAGGGGGCCACCTTATTAGCATGCAGCCAACAATCACCTCCAAGATAAAAGAGTGAGAAACATGCATTTATATTTTGTTTTATATTTTTTCAGACAGTTTATCTCCGGACGCATGGTTTTTTTTAGTGCCTTTCAAGTTCGTGAAAATCAATCTGGCTTCTGGGTGCGGCCTAAATGTTTCCTTACTTATATCTCCTACCTGTACGGCGCCTGTGGACGTAATGTCCGTGTCGGAGAATAAAGTCAGCCGGCCGGCACTACTGTGCATGGTTTATGCGGTTTTATTTGTTTCTCAAGTTAATAAAAGCAAATAACTGAATCTCCGCACTTTAACGCACGTCTTTATCACAAAACTTTCAACTGTTGGCAGCCTGTCCTTTTATTATTTCTCTTTTCTTTTCATAGTTGTAGTGCATCACCATTTTCGGCCTCTTTACCCGCTCCGTATTTGCAGGCATTGCGTTATTTCTGCATAAAAATGCCCTGCAGCAAAATACCGCTGCTGAGGTGTTAACGAAGGGCGGATACAACGTGTATAGTAGTGGTGCTATCAATAATGATAACAATAGAATTAATAATAATATTAATAATTTTTGTTTCTCAAAAGCAGTACAATAGCAATACTGGTGGGTTGTTCGCTTTATTATTACTGTTAATATATCTTAATTGATAACGATAAAATAAACCATGCATAGTCTTTACTAATGTCCTTGTATGCGATTTTATTCGTCTCCGACAAGTGCGTATGCTGGCAGCTTTATCGTCTAAAACATCCTGTGTACCATTTGGCTACTTAAATTTCAGCTAAACTGCTTATGCAAAAAAAAAAAAGGTTCATATTCGACTAAACATTTCTGTACTAACGGCGCTAGCTCATTGATAGCTTCTTAAAGCAAATGTAAAGAAAAGCGTTAAAAGAAAAGAAAACACGGTGATCGTGTAAAAAAAAAATTGAGCTCAGCGGGTGGTAATGCGCATTCACAGCAAGAAGTCTCGATTGGAACTCTGAGATTTCGCCGTAAACAAGTGCTCACAAAGCGTGCCGCACAGAGGTTGAATGTCTTCAGTAAAGATTGAAATGGTTTATATTGCTGATACACTCTTCCAACTGAATGTATACTCTCATATAGTTAGGCTCAACTTAGTCCCCAAGACACGCATATGGTGAATGCAAAAGCGGCGCGGAAAACATTGCCTTTTCGCCTTAATAATAATTTAAAAAAACAAGTGATGCACGCATCCCTTACAAAAATGGTCTATAGGCAATTTATAGATTTTTTTATAGACTCTATTGCCTTCCTATAGATATTCCTTTGTCTATTCGTAGTCTATATGCAAAAGTTTATTAAAAGTGTATGGCCATATATCTATAGATTATCTATAGACTGTCTATAGAATTTGTATTGCCTATAGACTGTTATCTAGGGTTTGTCTACACAGAGTCTATAGACTTCATTCACAGAAGTCTAGAGACAGTCTAGCCTTCGCGGTGGCTCAGTGGGCATGGCGCTCAGCTGCTGGCCCGAAAGACGCGCGTTCGATCCCAGCCGCGGCGGTCGAATTTCTATGGAGGCGAAATTCTAAAGGCCCGTGTACTGTGCGATGTCAGTGCACGTTAAAGAACCCCAGGTGGCCGAAATTTCCGGAGCCCTTCACTACGGCGTCCCTCATAGCCTGAGTCGCTTTGGGACGTTAAACCCCCATGAACCAATCTATAGACAGTCTATAGACTGTGTAAAGAAATTTTTGTAAGGGATGCTTTGATTTGTTGGTGCCGAGCGCCCCCCTAAGAGTGTCGGACTTAAGGTGCCGGAAATCACAACATGGCGAGCGCCGCTCAGCGCCGTCTGTTTGAGGCTAACTGTTGTTACAAAGAGAAGCTATAAACTACCAATACTCATAGGTAAACACCGAAAACGATCGTTGAGATTCAGAAGGAACAGTGCTCGCGCCGGACTTCGAATGCATTTAACGCAGGCTACTATATTAAATACTAGGCACTACTGAACGTTAAGTATATACTTCAGGTTCACGGTGCCTTCCTTGCAAAACGCAAGTTCAGGAATTTGCCGGTATATAAGGGCCTTCAGAATGCCCTTATTGCGGCCCTAGTATGCGCTCATAAACTTCAGCAATCACTTGGTCAATTCTTAAACTCGTTAGTCAAAACGCAGTCCACTCATCTGAAACTCAGTGCAATGAGTTGCATTTACATCAGAGGCGTTCAGTGTTCCTGCGGGAAACCGGCATTTCGTGTTTTCCGATGGTTTCGATAACACAAGCGGCTCTCTTATGAACGCAATGGAATGTAGCTATAGAACTTGACATTATAGGGTACCTGACACCGTTAGCAGCAAGCATTGCAATCGACACATATATAATACAACAGCAAACAACATATATTAAAACATACCGAATTCAGCACAAAGCACCGCTTATTGACTGGCCATGTACCACAAAAAGCTCATTACATTCCTCCGAAGTGTCAGCAAATACGGAAGTGAAGTGTAATGTGGTGTTCCGATAATACCACTTCAATAAGCGAATTAATATACTGAGATCAAAATAAGGTCACATGACTCAGTCAGGCCCGGACAGTTCCCCGCCCAAGAGTATATGCACAGACCAAGCCTGATGCCTGCTGAAGAAACGCATCCGCTGACTATAGGTCACGCCAGCTATTTCCTTTCCCTTCTATTAATCCGCAGCTTCGAGGGCGAGACATGACATTTTTGCGCAGTTCACACTTGCTATTAAAAGCGAGCAGGTTCTCATCGTTGTCCTTGTTGAATACCGTGCACTGCAGCCACTTCTGTAGGAGTGTTATGTGCCCCGACTATTAATACCGTAAAATGGTGTGATTTCTAGCAAGCACTACCCATCAATTTTCCTTACTTATCGTATTACGTTAGTGCAAGAGCTTGACGATATAGTATGTACATATATGTGTAGGATGGGTGGTTAAGTAAGTGCAGTAAAAGCGCCACTCAGGCCCGTGCTCTCCACTTACGTCACGGCTTTCGTAAGCTCTTTCTTGAGGACGCATATAGTTATGCAAAGAGAACGGCATGCGTGCATAATGCAGTCTTTTCACGCTCAGACATTCCGTGATATATTCGGAATATCCTCTGCCGGGTTATGAATGCGCCGAGAAGTTTACAGAAGCATTCGAGTTTGCGAAAGCGTCAGAATGACGCCCCGTCAACTGCTTCGTCTCGCGCGCATTTTAATGCGTGTGTCGTCAGTTCGTGAAACTTAAACGACGCCGTGACTCGAAAGTCGACTTGCGCGAACTCCCGGTCTAAAAGGTCGTCCTTAAGTTTTGCAGACGGAATGATCAAATTAACCTTCGGAAGGCGTGCAGTTATATTGCACCGTTAGCAGGGAAATATAGAAACGGCTTTCATTTTAGAAGGGCACTTATGCAGGCAAAATAGTGTAGCCTGCCATTATGGCACAATCGAAAAAAAAAAATGCGTTGGACTTGAAATAATCTTATTTTGTCAGCATGGGATGCGCCACTTTTAGGTACACATGCGCACCTTCCTGCTTCTTATTCCTCTTTAAAATTTGTATACAGATGCCCAAATGCATATACTGTATCACTCTTGATATGTGTAGTGCACTGCATGCTCTTCTTCCTACGTCGTGAAGAAACAAATGCAACAAGGTAAAGTGTCTTTGTTGATGATTTTTTTCTTATTGAAAAGGCTGTTCGATTGGAGCACTGCGACATTAAAAAAAAAAAAGGCGAGATAAGGTGGCTATTATTGTATTCTAACTGCATTTTACTTCAACCATTTTCGCCCATTGCCATTGGTTCAAGCGATATTCCAACTCCCCCCCCAATCACCACACACAAACACACAATTAATCGCTGGGTTCTGTCATTGGTCACGGCGGACGATAAGCCCGGAATTGAATCGAGGAATAACATATAGTTATAAACTTATAGCATAACAATGCAGAATCAGCAACAATTTAATTGTATCAGAAGATGCCGTACGTTTTTTTTTTTTTTTTTGAAATCACAGCATACATGCATCACGTTGCGATGCGTTCAGTAGGTTTGGCTTTCTTGTCACATACGTGCTAATTAGTGATTCTGCAGAAACCACAAGCAGAGCAACAAATCTGCTATGGAAGCGCGAAAGCAATATGGCGTATGCATTGCTATTCTCTTCAACATCTCAAGCTCTGCAGGAAGGTGTCGTAATGAACGGACGCACTTTGGCACTTGTGTAATGACCGGTGATTAATTATGTAGAAGTAGAACGACTTCGAAGATATTTGTATCACGGCAGCTTTCACAAGTCCGACCGCTACATGCAAAAACAAAAATGAAAAGTTAACAAAAATAGGCAAACATTCTTTTTACATAAACCGTAACTGAACGAGGCTATCAATATCTGGCTTCTTACGTCATCGACGTCCAAATGTTTGCAGCAAAATTAGTGAGTGTCCCTATTTATATGTACAAGGAAAATTATTCCCAATGCGATACAGAGTGTCGACTCAGAATGGCGTAAGTATGCTATCCCTTGAAAAAAAAAAAATCTATTTGCACTGCGCGGATTTCTTATTGACCAGCTGTATCTTGCAACACGCTTCTAACGATGTTTTAGACAGATGTCAGAGAGATTCGCAAGCGTGCATGCGGTCACCGCTGTCAAAGAAGTGTGCCTGTGGTAACAGAGCATTCACTAGACGGTGTATATTTTCCTACTGTAACAATGAGGTGACCATCAAGCCTCATAAAAAATAAAGTCGACGCAGTTACAGCAATTAAGCAGCACACACAAAACTGGGAGCCATTCGTTGCAGCACCTTGACGCGCTTTTAAACTAAGCCAAATAGTGGCGGTGAATGTTGCCGGTTGTTCAAGTTCAAAACTGGCCACTCTTGCAATCTGATCCATGACAAAGACAGCGCGAACGAACGCTAAGCCAGCCGTCTGTACTCGTCCAAACCTCGTCCCCGGACTTTTTCAACAAACCTTCCCCTTCGTGTGTACAGGCACGCAAACAACCGGAATCCGTCACGAGGGCCGGTCGTTAGCGTCGAGTGTGACGCAAGGGAGCTGCGCGGCGCGAGCCTGTCCGGACAGCGTTTAGCAAATGAGGACTCGGGGAGCACGCGCGCTCGCCTCGCAAATTGGCGATGACGGGTGGGCGACGCCGGGCGACGCCGGGCATACCGCCCGCTCCTCCGCGGATGCAAGTAGGGGAGTCCGGCGACGACTTGGGTCAAGTGCGTGCATAATACGCCGATGCGCGGCGGAGACACGCCGAAAGAGGGCATGTTCTTTAGTTCCAACGCGCATGCGCAAGATGGGGGAGGTTGAGCAGACAGAGAGGAATGGGGTATAACGGCGTCAACAATGGTCTGCGCGCCTCGACTGCATATATGTTATATATCGCAAACACACGTCAACTGATCGGAATTAGCGCGATTCTTAATGATTGCCGCCAACACGGTAAAAAAAATTAGCAGACTCAAATCGATAAAAATAAAACAACAAACTCGCACGTATCGCTGAAATTTATCACCAGTGCGAACGTATGTCCGAACTTCAGCAGACGCGCTCCTATAATGTGTGCGCTAAATCGGAAATCGTGGCCAGTGAAGTTGCAGTGGGCGTAACCTGATATTATAATAAAGTTTTTTTTTCTTTTTGTCCTCCTCTTGCTTCTCGCGAACGTGAATGCATGATCCTGACTTAATTCGGGCGCTGATGGAGCCTTCGTCGCGCCATCGCGAAAGCAGAGCGTCCTCTATATAGCCTTAGTCGCTTTGTGACGTTAAACCCCGTGAACGCAATCAAACCAGAGCGAGCGCAGACAGGGCGCTTAGAATGATGCAACTGCTTTTAAGCCATCTGTAAGCTATGATAAGGAGTAATAAGCGCTGAAAGCGATCTTAACTGGCTTCAAGCCCTGCCATTCATTGCCCATACTGTGGTTGCGCAAGCCTACTACTGACAAATGGGACATTATATCAATATGGAAAGCCCAAACATAACAGATGTCATGGAAGTCGGTGCGCATTGGGGACGATTACACGAGTACACTCTCCTAGATGTGGTCTGAGGAGGAGTTATCGTTTTGGAATTGCGATGACGAAGAAATAGCACGAGTGTATAGTTTCTTTTCTCCTTTTCTAGGTTCAAGGCATACGCACTCATTTGGTGAGAAATTAATTAAGCGTCGACATAGTCATGAGTGCGCGCGATGTTTGTCCATGCAGAGGCAGCGCGCGGGAAGAGCCGGCGACTGACCTGTGTGCGTTCGCTTGTGGATCTTGAGGTTTTCGGACCGCGCGAACACCTTGCCGCAGCCTGGGAACGGGCAGGGGAACGGCTTCTCGCCAGTGTGCACGCGAATGTGGTTGACCAGCTTGTACTTGGCCTTGAAGGGGCGGCCGTTGCGCGCGCAGTCCTGCCAGAAGCAGGCGTGGTTAGTGCACTCGGGTCCCCCCACGTGCTCCACCGTCAGGTGCGTCACGATCTCGTGCATGGACGAGAAGCTCTTGCCGCACGGCTTGCGCGGGCTGGAGCCGCTCAGCTGCGCGTGGTGCGGGTGGTGATGATGGTGGATGGCGGGCGGCTCCACCCACATGCAGGTCAGCTCCTGCTTGACCGGCTGCCGCATGTAGCGGAAGAAGGCGCCGTGCGGGTGGCCGCCCATCGCGGTCGCGTACACGGGTTCAGGCCGCGTCTGGAACGCTTCGCCCCGGTAGACGTCGGCCGCCGTCAGCGGTAGCCGCGAGGAGTACAGATCCGGCGCCGCCGCGTGGTGGTGGTGGTGCACGAACATGCCGTCGGGAGCCGTCGCGTGGTGGTGGTGGTGGTGGTGCGGGGGCGGAGGCGCCAGCTCCGTGGCCCCGCGCAGCAGAAAGTCCCTGGCCACGGCGGCCGTGTAGCCGGCGGCCGCGTGCGGATGGTGCGGGTGCATTGCGAATCCGTTCTGGAAGTGCGGCGCCTCGGCGGCGCCCAGGTCCTGGTCGAAGGGGTCGAGCCGCGCGGCAGCCGCGGCGGCGGCGGCAGCGGCTGCCGCCGCCGTGCGCGGCCGGCCCAGGCTGCCGCTCTCCATCATGCTGATCCCGCGAACATCGTCGTCGAGCGCGCGCGCGCTGCGGGGCGACTCTCACACACTGAGTGGCGCCGCGGCTGCTCTCGCTCCCCGGAGCGCCGCGAGCAGCAGCTTCGTCGCCTCCCCGCGGCGGTCGCTACCGCCGTCGCCGCTGGGACCACGCCCACGGGGAGGCGAAACCCCGACGCGGTGCTCCGCCCACCGTGACGTCAGGCAACGCCGCGCGTGGAAGCCTCCACCCACATCGCGCACGCTCGAGCGCCTCAGCTTGTTGTTGTCCCGGCGCGCGCGCGCGCGCCGCCTTTTACGAAATCGCGCTCGATGGAAAGCGAAGGAGCGACGCTGCGGCTCGAGGCGGCGCACTACGCTTCATTTGGACGCCAGCCGTGTCACGCAGAGACCGCCGTAATGCGATGACGCCGGCTAGTTTTGCTCGGGCATCGGTAGTTGCGGCGACACTCCTCGCCAGCAACTTGCACGCTTTCCGTGAGTAACCGAAGCGAAGCGGGCAGTTCTTCCAGCGTCTTCACTTGTATTTTCACCGCCTCGAGAGACCGTTCGTAAAGCTCTCAGGCTTGTAGAAGAGTAGACACTATTCGTAGAACATCCTTCCTATTGGCAATTCTCACAAACACCGTGCTCTGCTGCCTTTGCGTTTAGCCTCAGGTGAGGCAGGTGTGCACTCCTCTGGAGCGATAAGACGACTGTTCCGCAAACAGCACCCATGCCTTCATCGCTCTTGAGAAGCGTGAATGGCAACACACGAGGTGGCGCCCAGTCATTGCGCGCATACATATGACTCCGCAGCCTAAAACGTGAGGCGAATCAATGACAGCCGGTCTTCCGTCATCGCGAGCGCGGCTCGCCAGGATAGAGCACGCGCCCGAGGATGGCACAGGTCCAGGGAGCGGAGACGCGCAGCTGCTGCACGTATACACGCGCATGCGGCCGTTCAGAGCCGCGACGGACTACGCTGGCGCGCAATTGTCTCGCCGTACACTTCGCTCTCAAGGTCGATCGATGGCGGTTTGTTTCGTCTGAGCTGGACGACTGCTGCAGTTGTCAAGGTTGCCAGCAGCACGTACTCCGCTTTCTGCCGGTGGATAAGTACTGAGCGATAGGCGGCAGCGTGATGTGCGTTGGCTGAAAAGTGTGGTGTGGCACATATATTCCACACACGCGTCAGTATTGCGAAACGATACGTTATACAGGCGTCGCAGGTGGAAGCTCTGTTCTTGGTAGTCGATGGAGTGTGAAAGAGATGGGATCACAGAGGTACGCATAAGAACGGGGTCTGTATAACACAACCGGCGTTTCCATCATGGTTGGGCACGTAATCGGTTTACACGTAGCTGTTTCTAGAATAGTCATTCTGCGCTACTTATTTCAGACAAGCACACCGACAGACATGACAGGACGGGTGCTCGTCCGGTGTGCTCATCTGAAATTAGTAGCGCTGAATTGCTATTCTATATAGATACAGTGCATCACCCACTGCAGCCCCGCAACGTGCTTCATTAGGCGGTCCAATCCTTGCGTACAACTTCGCGCTATATTGGAGCAGTATAAAGTGTTGCGTATGCAGTCACATTCGACGGAGTGAGTGTAGGCTTATTGACGATGAAAAGTAAATGGGTCGGCGGGAGCTGTGGCCCTCTAAGCTCCGTGGTCTGCACAGGGAAATGGCGATCAAGCGGATGGCGCTGTGCTGACGTGTGGGAAAGCGAAACGATGAAAAAATAAAACAAACGAGGGACAAATCGCAAGGTAGTAATGTCTTATATTATAATGAGATTTGCCACACGCCATTTATTATAATGAAGTCGGGCTCCAAAAAATTCGAACTTGAAGAGATATACTTGATACTGACGGGACAAAGGCGTCATTTTGAATAAACGGAAGTTCGAATTAGGCGGGCTTGGAAGTAACATGATTGTACTGTATACATAAACTCGCCTGTACTCCTTTTGGCGCACAACAGCAATGGTGCACTCTGCCATGCTATATTTTTAGTGCCTCCGAGCATTGTTCTTATCATTAAGGCGAAAGCCTTTAATGGCTCATACTCGCGTGTCCGGTGTAACCCTGTCTTCCACGAATAACGCGGCAAATAATAGTGATAGCAGAAAACATATGGTAGCATCAGATAGAGGGGACAAAATTTAACCGCCAAGCCAAGTCTGATGACTTAGAGTGATTAGTTAATTAATCACAGCCAATTATAGCGAAAAAACAGACAACAAAATACGTCGATATAGCGCGGACGTCGATATAGCAACGGGAGAGGGTGACGTCACACCCGAGGCCGTCATGGTAACGGCGCGCGCGCTGGTGGCGCCACCTGCGCGCCACCACCACAGAAGCCAGAGAAGAAGAAGACCAGAGAAGCAGATCGCTAGTGCCAACAACGTCGTCTACATCGAAAGTGTGGCCTTTGGGAGTGCCACTGGTGTGGGAACCTGCGAAGTTAGAATCGCAGTCGGCAAGGCCAAAGGCTTTCACCTTTCCGCACTTTAGATTGACAAAGTGCTCCCATAATTTTTTTTTTTTTTTCACATGGACGATAACTTACTGTTCTTCGCATTATGTAGTGCCGATTTGCCGGATGTGCAGGGATATGAGTCGGCACAGGACGAGACAAACTGGAGATGGAGAAGAGAGACATTGTGAGAAGACAGTGGATGTGATCGAGCTGACGATAAAGATCACTGCAAGCTGCTTGAGTATCGGCCGCTAGACTGCGAAAACCACGTCGAGCGCAATCTTCACCCACCACGCGGTTGCACAGGTTGCTGGTGCGCATACTCTCGTCGCTGCATGGCCGCAAGCAGATGGCGTGACTTTCGCGACTCGCCAGTGCGGGTATAGAGAATAAACTGTAGAAGAACTGCAGATTGGGCTAGTTGGTGTCGATGCACAGTGCTGGTTTGTGTGTCTCGTCTCTTATTTGGTCCGTGTGTGTTTGCGCTGTTGAACCACCACTATATATACAGAATAACGCTGTTTCACACGACGTGACTTGCAGCAGAAAATAACGCGATTTCGCTTCGCGACTCTTGTTACAGTGACAAAAAAAGCTTTCGACTACGGTCCAACAAGTTGGTCGCAATGTCGCACATCGCTTCCTCACGCACTCATGGGAAGCTCGGGGCGGCGCGTCACGTGACCATCACAGAAGAAACGAGAGCTCTCGAAATAGGGCACTGTGATGGCGGTGTCTATATATGTTTTATCCGAGCGAATCTGGCTCTACAAGTTGAATGTTTACCACCTCATTAATAGTCTTGTGCAAGAAGTCAGCTTTGGCTGCGCACCTTGTGCGCCGGATGCGGCAAGAAGTCTCTAAATTCTTAACACTAATGCATTCTGCATGACTTCAGAGAAGATCTGTTCCATGCGCGTATATGTCATCAAAACTCATATATAGGACGACGCAAAAGAAGGAATGTTTTTTTTTTTTTCATTTTAAAGTTCTCGGCAAACTCTGACGAACATATCGCTCAGAAGTTGTTGCGAAAACGACGTCAAAATTGAAGCTGAGAGTCGGACACTTTCTGAAAATGTCCTTAAACAGGAGGAAAAAGAAAAAAAAAACCCCTTCGAAGCTGGATTCAGTCCAACGACGCCAGAGCAGCAGCTGCGTTTCTCGACGCCTCAGCCGACCACTTGGCCATCACCGGAACGCACCGCTGAATGCTTATTTAATTAGCATAAAGTGCTTGTAGTCGAATGCATCGTCACCGTCACCCTTCATCCGTCCGTTCTGCGCTTTCAGATGTTGGGCTGCAACAGATACAATGCTGCAGCCACGTGCACGCAGGCAATGGACTTAGCGCCGGATGAGTCAAGAGATAAAAAGGCTAGGGCGCTTTAATAATAGCATTTTTGGCCGACTACTTGGATCTTCGACTATGAAGTATACTTTATATGCCGATTGACGAATTAGTTCGCTACACCGCCCATCTAATGGTCATATTTCGGCGCTCCTTGTATGACAATTTTGTTACTGCGAACAATTACGCTTTAATCGCTGGCGAAGATTAGATGCGAGTAGCAGTAATCCTACCTCGGGGTATTTTGTGAACCCACTAGATACAGGGTGTTTCACCTAAGTCTTCACGCAATTTGTAAAGATAGGCTTCTTGAGTTAGAAGAGCGCTTTTCTCGGCATAGCACTGTCAGCATTGTAGTACATCAGAATACAGCTAAGATGTGCTAACTAGCAGGCTGGTTAACTAATATTGAGTAGTTAACTTTTTAACTACTAGCGTTAGGCTTTTTAATTACTGAGTGGCGTGTAGCCCGCCGTAAGTAATATTCATGTCAGTTTTTAGAATTCCGAAAATGTGGTTACCCTCGGTGCTGTGGCACAAGAAATTCTGTCTATTTCGGCGAGTTACGTGCACTGGAGAGGTTGCTTTGCCTGCAAGCTTCTCGAAAGCGCAAGAATTATGGCGCGATGTAGCCAGAATTTCTTAGGCCACTGTGCTGAGGGTAACCGCGTTTTTCGAAATTCTAAAAACTGATATCGGTATCACTTACTGTGGGCTACACGCATCACGATAATTAAGGAGCCAAATAGTTAAAAAGTTAACTATTCAATATTAGTTAACCAGCCTGCAGGTTAGCACTTCTTAGCTGTATTCTATTGTACTACGCCTCTGACAATGCTATGCCGAAAAAAGCGTTCTTATAAATCAAAAAGCCTACTTTTAAAAATTGTGTAAAGTGTCAGGTGAACATGCAGGATGCATATTCACCTAACACCCTGCATATTCACCTAACACCCATATTCACCCTGAATATGCAGGATGCATATCCACTTCGACGCTCCACTCCAGCTGCAGTGTAGTACATAGCGCTGTGCGCGTGTGCTTACCCTTTTATGGACTCAACACGCGTGCAACCTGTATATATGTAGTATTGTGTAAATAATGTATTTGTGTATATTACCTGTACCCCTATCCTCTCTTCCTGTCCCCTCACCTCTTTCATTTCATTTCTCCATTCTGCCTGCTATCCTTTATTTCCGCTGCCGCAGCTCAGGTGCTTCAGTGTCGATGGCAGATGCCGGAGTTAGCAAATATCTTTTCCTTCCTTTTTATTATTTTTAATAAACACTACTACTGCTACTACTACTACTACTACTACTACTGCTACTACTATTACTACTGCAACTACTACTACTACTACTACTACTACTACTACTACTACTACTACTACTACTACTACTACTACTACTACTACTGCTACTACCACATCCTCAATGCACAGTGCAGATTGCATGCATTCATGCATGATGGATGCATGAAGCATGCATCATACATGGTTTTTTCGTCCCTGTATCAAAGATTTTTGGAGATTGACTTCGATTCTAATAGAGGAAGTTTGCATTGCATCAATAATTTGTCTATTTTGGTTTAAAAGACAATGCAATAGGTATTTGATACTTTGCTGACCACAATTTGTTCTATGCCATGGCATCCTATATTTAATTATTCTAAAAGGTAGGGGTTCGTTTCATTCAAGATATGTTGTTTCAGATAAAGCGAGATTGTTTGTCCTTTTTTAGAGAAATGCGCATTCAAAGTTTATATGTATGTAGATGAGTGAAAAAAGTTGGGCGAGTTGGTAGATATACATTATTCACAACAGCGCAGGAAACACAGACAAAAGGAGGGAGGGGCGCTTGTGTTGTCTATTCTCTCCTTTTGTCCGTGTTTCCTGCGCTGTTGTGAATAATGTATGTGTATGTAAGAGGTCGACATAAAATACGATGTGCTTTTCAATAAACTTTCTGGTTGTGTCACCGAAATCTAAACCTTCTATAGCTCTGAGGGCTTTTTTTTTTTAACTGGTATTATTGATTTGATGTTTCTAGAAGCAGTCGTTCCGGAGATTAAGAGGTAATAATTTAAATGAGTCTGTATCAAGCAATTATAAAGGATTAATCGAAATTTCTGCGGAATTTAATTTCGAAGCTTCCACAGTGCGCCAATTACCCTCGCTAATTTTAATTTTAAGCTGTTAAACAAATTAACAAAAAGCTGCAGTCGTATACCATTACATTTCTAAACGTGGAAAACAGGCGATATTATATTTAGACTAAACATGCTATTAGATTACGGTAAGTCGCATTCTATCTCATTGAAATTGCATGTAAATTGTAGTGCGTTTTCCGGTAGCCAATTAGCTAATTCATATAAATGATATCTTTACGTATATGGCTGCGAAATTGGAGTCATCCGATGCGGGCAAATATGTTTACACTAGCTGGGAACGGCACATCTTTTTTTTTTCCCAACCTATACAACTGCAGATGAAGTGACGAAATTAAGAAAAAAAATGTGAACAGTTCAGCAGTTGCGACATCAATGTTATCGAGATAAACGACCTGTCAAGAATGTAACTGACGTCATTTCATCGAATCCCGCTGATCCTTTGAACATGCGTCTGCCGGTGGCAGTGTTCTCAGCTATAGATAGAATACAAAAAGCTGATGTTAATGTCGTCTATAAAAAATGCGCCTAAAACGACTTAGGCAACTATAGACGTGTGTCAATTTTGCCTACTTTTGGAAAGGCAAACGAGGTGATCCTGCATTTGAGTCTAGCGGTATTTATTGGTGTTTGTAGCTTGACGGCACCAATCAATTCGGCTGCCGTAAAAACAAATTCACGAAGTTCCACGGCTGCGTTTTTATCGAGGCAAAACGCTAAGGCGCCCGTGTGATGTGCGATGTCAGTGCACGTTAAAGATCCCCAGGTGGTCGAAATTATTCCGGAGTCCTCCACTACGGCACCTCTTTCTTCCTTTCTTCTTTCACTCCCTCCTTCATCCCTTCCCTTACGTTGCGGTTTAGGTGTCCAACGATATATGAGACAGATACTGCGTCATTTCCTTTCCCTAAAAACCAATTATTATTAAGTTCCATGGAATAAATCCGAGAAAATAAAATATCCTAACACAAGCTGGAGAGAAGGAATTTGTGGTCAGTGTATTCATGGATTTCAGGAAGGCATCTGACCGTGGGAACCCTATAACATTTTGCTACAAAAGCTTTAGCAATATCAGGTTTGTGGACTACGTTTGCAACCGTTTCACTTTTGTCTATCTCATATATATAGAAAGCAAGTCGTCCAGTTAGTAAATGAGCGTTCTGACGTTAAATCCACAGCTTGGGGTATCGCACAGGGAAGCATAATAGTGCCGTTCCTCTTTTATGTTTGCCTTAACGATATTGTGAATATTAGAGCTTCTGAAAAATATTTACAATAAAGGAAATGCGAACGTCATCACTGCATGAGACACACGCTGATGACTTTAGCATTTTATTTTCCGCGTTCAATCTTGAAACAATTAACTGATGCACGTTACACTGTACTGAAATCGCGACACAAATGGTCCACACTGAATCCTGTGCGGATTAATGAAAACAAAACATAAGCGGCAATTTTTGGAGCAAAAAAAAAAGTCAATTCCATCCCGCCAAGCTATTATTTTGAGCTACAATAAATTTGAAATTATAACCACCTTAAATGTCTTCGGCCAGTAATGTCTTAGGAAGTTGATGTGAGCTACCTAATACAAAAGGTCTTGTTTTGTTTACTGCGTATATAGGTCTCATTAGATCCTTTGTTCCTTCATTGGTCAAGCTATCATTGCGCCAAATCATTATTTTGCTCTCGTATATACTATTGCCATTTAGTTCGCACCCATTTCTGTGCTACTGAACGTTATCCTGCTGCAAAATAAACTTATACGCCCGGTTTACAATGCGCCTTAGATGCAGCGCCATGTGTCATTTTTTTCCTCACTCAAGGGCAAGTTTAATACGCAGTCTTTATAGATATCGATAAGCATGAGATTCAATGCAGTAACACGCAACAGTATTGATGACACACGCAGACTTTCTCAAATCCAAAAAAGACAGCTCGCTTATATACAACAAGACACGGAGGGAGCTGTCTTCTATACTGTTCGTCTATAACATCAGGAATACAGCGGCTCTGTTATAGCGACGTGTTTATTGAACAGCTACGAATTGAATGGTTTCATCTATTTTCGTATGCGTACAAAAAACCTCGTACGATGTACGCATCTATATGAGCACCTAACTGTGTATACGCACGCCCACTTCAATTCCCGTGAATTGTCTATCTCTGCGCTACAGTATAATAGGATATCAAGGTGTGCTACCATGTGTTCTCGTATAGTGGTGTTCTCTTTTAACAGACTATATACTGAACTGTTTTGGCGTCCCGGTTAAATGGAATTTTTTGTTATTGCGATCCTTTTGTGATTTGCGCTCGAACGATGGCTTTGTGGTTTGAGCATTCTCCTCGCATGCGAGAGGTGCGTGGTTCGATCCCCAGTGTTGTCAGGTACTCACCAGTGAGACGGTGGACACATGCTTTCCCCTGGTCTGGTGCTCGGCTTCTCTAGAGTGAAATGCTTGAAGAATGGGTCTCTTAGCCCACCTTGTGTAAAAGGGCCATCTTTACCATACGTGGCTGATTTAGATTGTTTGAAAGCGGAGCGAGTGGTTCGTTTTGGTTCATTTTTCTGCTATCATGGTCCTTTTTCATATTTATTATGGTGTATAAAATCGTCGACGGGTTGTGGATCACAAATGCTGAGCGACTACAAATGTATCAGAATTAGTTGAGTGTTTTAACATAAACTTTAAATCGATTTTAACTTTCCCTTTTCGATATTACCTTTTTTATTTCCTGCCGCACGGAACAATTTCCCCAATAAAATGTGTCTTCATTTAGGGCACATTTCGAGTGCTCAGTCTTTGGCTCTATTTTGTTGTTGCTTGTAACCGATCCTGTCGCATCTCTAAAGCGGGTGCTGCGCGTCTGTCAAGCTGTCTATGGGTAGCGTTTTCTTAACTGATTGCTATGTGTATGCACAACTGCAACGGCACTTCTCTTCCGGTAGCGCTCCATCTCTCCGCAGTCTCCTCACATAACAAGGCCTTGGAGCTAGCGCCATCTATATAACAGCAACCAAACCTCTAGCCCTAATAAACATCAATTCATTTTCTTTCCTCAACTGGGTTGGTCCGTGTCGTCAGTCTCTCCCACAACGCCCAAACATGGCATGCCGTCAGAGGGACCAGAATTGGAGGGAACACTTAAGCTCCGCCTTAAGGGTATGACGCGATAGCGTAATCAGTTAATGCAGTTAATTCAGTTAATGCAAACATGCAGACGGTTATTCTTTACTTCCCGTTCATAGATCCCTGGGAGTCCTCGTACCCCTCTATGCTCCGGGGTGCAGCGGTTAAGCGATGCGCCACTGCCCTGCGATGGCAGGTGCTCCCAGAGGTGCTCCCGAGACGATGGCAGGTGCTCCCGAGACGTAATACATTCGTCAGTAATAATCGCGCCATACTCTTAAGGCGGAGCTTAAGTAAAAAATGAAAATTGGTTCTTGAGGAAAGGTAATGACGCAGTATCTGTCTCACATTTAAACTGACACCTGAACCGCGCCCTAAGGGAAGGGATAAAGGTGGGACTGAGAGAGGAAAGGACGAAAGAGGTGCCGTAGTGGAGGGCTCCGGAAAAATTTCGACGACCTGGGGACCTTTAACGTGCACTGACGTCGCATGCACAGCACACGGGCGCCTTTTGTGATTCGCTTTCATCGAAACGCGGCCGCCGCGGTCGGGTTCGAACCCGGGTACTCCGGTTCAGTAGCTGAGCGCCCTAACCACTGAGCCACCGCGGCCGGTGTAGCAGGCCTCACATTCGCAAATTCAGCTATCTGCATCTCGTCAGGAGCACCGCCGCGGTGGCTCAGTGGTTAGGGCGCTCGACTACTGATCCGGAGTTCCCGGGTTCGAACCCGTCCGCGGCGGCTGCGTTTTTATGGAGGAAAAACGCTAAGGCGCCCGTGTGCTGTGCGATGTCAGTGCACGTTAAAGATCCCCAGGTGGTCGAAATTATTCCGGAGCCCTCCACTACGGCACCTATCTCTTCCTTTCTTCTTTCACTCCCTCCTTTATCCCTTCCCTTACGGCGCGGTTCAGGTGTCCAACGATATATGAGACAGATACTGCGCCATTTCCTTTCTCCCCAATACCAATTATTATTATTATTATCTCGTCAGGAAATTATTCCGGAGCCGTCCACTATGGCACCTGATTGTTCCTTTCTTCTCTCACTCTCTCCTTTACCCCTTCTCTTGCGACGCGATTCAGGTGTCCACCGAAATGTGAGACAGATACTGCGCTATTTCCGTTCCTCAAAAACAATTCTCAATTTTAGATTTATCTTACTTGGCCGAATGCGAACTATGGGCACTAGCACGTCGTCTTTCATTTCGCTTTCGGCTCGAGGCTAGGTTTCCAAAGTACGACTTCAGAAAAAGATAGGCGAAATCGGTGATTGCATGGTGATCTTAATGGTATAGCGCACTATAAAATTTTGGGACCGCTTGACGCACCTGAAGAGGTCACTGCGATAGCGGCGTGTTCTAGATTCATTGCGCACGGATGGAAGTTGATGAAGACGACGACGACATGCAATGCACACGAGGAGTGATCAGTTGCGTTTATGGTTTATAGGAGCTTAACGTCCCAAAGCGACTTCGGCTATAAGGGACGCCGTAGTGAAGGGCTCCGTAAATTTCGACCACCTGGGGTTCTTTAACGTGCACTGACATCGCACAGCACACGGGCCTCTAGAAGTAATAGTTAGTGGTTTTATTAAAATAATAATAAGGAAGGAAAATATTTTTGCTAGCCCCGGCATCTGCCATCCATACTGAAACACCTGAGCTGGGGCAGCGGAAATAAAGGATAGCAGGCTGAATGGAGAAATGAAATGAAAGAGGTGAGGGGACAGGAAGAGAGGATAGGGGGACTCTAGAAATCGCCGCAACCGATCAACGCCGCCGCGGTGGCTCAGTGGTTACGGCGCTCGGCTGCTGACCCGAAAGACGCGGGTTCTATCCCTGCCGCGGCGGTCGAATTTCGATGGAGGCGAAATTCTGGAGGGGAGCCCTCCACTACGACACCTTTTTCTCCTCTCAGTCCCTCCCTTTTCCCTTCCCTTATAGCGCGGTTCAGGTGTGGGCAGAGATGTGAGACAGATACTGCGGCCTTTCCCCAACAACCAATTTTCAAAAACCAATTTTTCAAACTCTAGAATTTGGTGGTAGTGGTTGTTTTATTAAAATAATAGCAAAAAGGAAGGAAAATATTTTTGATAGCCCCGGCATCTGCCATCGATATTGAAGCACCTGAGCTGGGGCAGCGGAAATAAAGGATAGCATGCAGGCAGAATGGATAAATGAAGTGAAAGAGGTGAGGGCACGGGAAGAGAGGGTAGCGGGAGAAGTAATATATACAAACTATTTACACAATAAGATATGCGTCCAGGTTGTGCGCGTGATTAGTTCATGTTGGAGGAATTAAAACACGCACAGCACTGTGTTGGGTACAACTGGAGTGGGGCGCCCAGTTATTAATCGTTCGAGGTAGAACTCTCGGAGCGTTCGGTCACTGTATGTAACTACCTGACGGAGAACAGACGGGACGTCAAGCCCGTGTGTTCGAGGAATGCACAGAGACTCACCAAAGTTCGCTCACGAGTGGGCGCACTACCCTGCGGCCACAATAGCGTCTTGAGGGAGTCTGGTAGTATGCCCAGCGCCCTACAGGCCGCAAGCATATCGCGACGAGCATCGGCGAACGCGGCACAGTGAATAAGCAGGTGTTCTAGTGTTTCCACTGCACCGCATCCGTCACACACATCACTCGTCGCGATTCCGTGACGCTCCCGTCGTTCCCCGGGCCACATGCAGCCAATGCGCGCGCGGAGGATCATTACACGTTGCGACCGTGTAAGTGCTCGACAGCCGGTGATACTGTCGATGCGCTCACCTCCTGCTATGAGTGGGTCGGGGTGCTGCTTTCGGAGATGGTCGTGGATGACCGCAGGCAGGTCCTCCAGCGCAAGGGGCAGATCTCTGGCAGGTAGTTGGTGTGCAGCGGCCGCGATGTCGTCAGCTTCTTCGTTGCCAGCGATGCCGCAGCGACCGGGCACCCACTGTGCACGCACGGCACATCCTCTCTGCGCGAGGCGCTCGATACGCGAGCGAATTTCCCGCACAAGTGGGGTACCGCAGCCGTTAGACTGTAGGCGGCTGAGGGCGGCGCGGGAGTCGCACATCAAAGCACTCCTGGGCGGCCGAGGGTGAGCAGCAGGTCCAGCCCGAGCCGGATCCCCATCAACTACGCCGTGTTGGAGGAGCCCGGGAAGGTTGCGTGTTGCTGGCTGTGCAGTCGCAGGGCGGGGATGGTAGCCGCCGCAGCAAGGGAACAGCTGTCGCGGGCCACTGAGCCGTCGGTGTACACGAGGAGATGGTCCTGGAGCTCCTCGTGTATGACGGCCCTGGCCAGCTGCTGCACAGCACAGAGGGGTGTGCTCCGCTTTCCCGCGATGCCGACGATCTCTCGCTGTACCTCCGAGGCAGCAGACCAGGGCGCGCAGGAGCCGTAGGAGGGCGGGCCTTGAATCAATTGCTCATACTCGAGCAGCGCCGCTCCCATTCGTGAGCGCGGGTGCGAGCGCATACGCTGCAGCAGCGAGCCGCCGTCCGGTGCGCAGTGAAGCCGGTCGATGTGATTCAGTGCCCTGCGCGCTGCCTGGAGCTCAAGTGGCCACGCTCCTGCCTCGGCCAACGTTGCGGCGCACTGCGAGTTTTTGGGCAGGCCTAGGCTAACGCGCAGGGACTTGCGGTGCTGGTGCTCGAGTTTCTTCCAGCACGGCTTGCGCACCGTGACGAGCGGCAGCGCATAGAGCACCGCCCCCAAAGCTGCGGCATTGGTTTTTGAAAATTGGTTGTTGGGGAAAGGAAATGGCGCAGTATCTGTCTCACATCTCAGCCCACACCTGAACTGCGCTGTAAGGGAAGGGAAAAAGGAGGGACTGAGAGAAGAAAGAGATGTCGTAGTAGAGGGCTCCCCTCCAGAATTTCGCCTCTATCGAAATTCGACCGCCGCGGCCGAGATCGAGCCCGCGTCTTTCGGGTCAGCAGCCGAGCGCCATAACCACTGAGCCTCCGCGGCGGCGTTGATCGGTTGCGGGGATAGCACAGTATTCACCAGCGCAGGTCATCGAAGCTGATCTGTTCGTGACGCCGCGAGTTCGAAACCCAGGCGCTGCGCAGTCGCGGCTATATTAATTTGCGAACGTGACTTCTCTCATTGTGCGAAAATGCCGCCGTCATCAGAAACCCATGGCAGAAACTCGGCGCGCAAATGACGTCATCACCCCTCCGCAACTCAAAGCGCGATTGAGGTTTCCTCAGCCCAAGGGAGCCAGTCATGCGCCTTTAATCTCTTCAAAATCAATGATGTCCAAACCTTTCGATGGTTTTGAGAAAAGGAAAGCGCATAACTGCCTCAATTTGTAGGTGGACGCCACCACTTACTCACAGCGCAGTTTAGGTGCCGACTGAAACAGTGATACACTTTCTCTCGCATCTATACATAACAAGAATTGCTTAACCGCCCCCCCCCCCCCCCTAATTTTTTAAAACTTTATTTTCGGAAGTCTAGCTACACACTAAAACAGACAACGAGGTTTTACGGGATTGGAAGCCTTAGGAGGCGAAATGTATAGGCGCCATTGTGCTGCGCGATGTCACGTTAAAGATCCCCAGGTGGTCGAAGTTATTCCGGAGCCCACCACTACGGCACTTCTTTCTTACTTTCTTCTTTCACTCCCTCCTTTGTCCCTTCCCTTACGGCGCGGTTCAGGTGTCCACCGATATTTGAGACAGATATACCGCGCCATTTCCTTTCCCCAAAACCAAAACCAAACCAAAGCCTAGTGCTAGAGCACTGAAAATTTACAAGCGTCACGGCACAGTTAGCGAACACGCGCGCCTCGTCAAGGAAGCAATTCGTGATACTCCACCCAAGCGCGCGCGTTAATAATAATAATAATTGGTTTTTTGGGGAAAGGAAATGGCGCAGTATCTGTCTCATATATCGTTGGACACCTGAACCGCGCCGTAAGGGAAGGGATAAGGGAGGGAGTGAAAGAAGAAAGGTAGAAGAGGTGCCGTAGTGGAGGGCTCCGGAATAATTTCGACCACCTGGGGATCTTTAACGTGCACTGACATCGCACAGCACACGGGCGCCTTAGCGTTTTTCCTCCATAAAAACGCAGCCGCCGCGGTCGGGTTCGAACCCGGGAACTCCGGATCAGTAGTCGAGCGCCCTAACCACTGAGCCACGTTCACGTATGAAAATTGAGTCTCAAACCGCAGAGCGCGTCTCTTCCTCCGCTTACGCAATTCACACTTCCGCCTTCACGCTGTATCCACCTTCTCAGTTCCTTCCTTACCACCCACGAGCATACTTCCGCACTGGGCCAGCGTTGCTATCAGCGTGACACACGGCGCTGTCCGAGAAGACGCATGGCTGTGCACTCCTGCTTCGGCTGAGGCGCGACGTGGTGCAACTTGTGTGTATATGCGTTGCGCGGAGACAATATACTGGCGGCTGAGGTGCGGACCGGTCGGCTACCGGGGTCCGCATTTCCAGGGAGACGTCGTTATCGGCTTCCGTCCAGTCAGTTCCTCACGGAAGGCGCATATACGGCTTCCGTGGGCCCCTTAATGCTATATACGAGTACGCGCGCCCTCGGGTGCTCGTATTAACGAGTCCGCGGAGCCACCGTAATCTCGTCATCGCGTAAAGCGCGCACGTCGCGTCCGAGCTGCATGGGACCAGAAAGGGCCCTCCGCATGGAGAGAGAGGGCAGAAAAGAGGGCGAGACAGACAAGCCTCGCCCGGCGATTATGGGACGACTGTGCCAAGTCGCGATTAGAAGCCGCACCACCTGTCTCCTCGTCCGAAAACAGTCGATCTCTCTCTTGCCGCGAACGCGCGATCCTATACTGCTTTCCATCACGTACTGTCCGAAAGCAGCGTTCGTTCGGGGCTGACCGGAAGACGTTCCTCCACGGTCCGCCTGGATTTCGTCTCGCTCTCAAGCGCACGCGCGCTCTGTAGTGCGCCTGCACCCGTCAAATGTGGAACAGATGTGGAACAGGCGCGTAGGGGTGCGCTGCCATCGCATTCGCGCGGGCGCAGTGCGCACAGGCTTCGATGCATGGCTTTCCGGAACGATTCGGTTCCGGGCGTCGCCCCGCCGCGCGCGTTGACCCGTTACACATGGTCCCGGAATGAAGCGAGCCCTTTGGCTTTCATTAAGCGAACCCCCAGCGCAGATCTGCAGCGAGCGAATTGTCGGGCCACATGGACTCATGGCTTGTCCGATTAGGCGCGGCTCGCTGGTTCGTCATCTGCGCTGTCAGCTAGCTGCCTTGTTTATCCGAAATGTGCGGAATCGTTTACTACACTTGTCTCTACTTTTCGCACCATGTGCGTCTTGATTCTTCGCGAAGTGCACCGTGTTCATTAGCTCCCCCCCCCCCCCCCCCTCTTTCTACTTTATGCATAGTTCTTGCAAAAGTAGCAACGAGCACGTCCGAGAGACAGTTGAGGAAGAAATCGGATTTGTGAACGCTCCTCGAAGTATTCTAGTCACAAGACCACTCTGCACATTGTATACGCTTGTATTGCCTTTCTGTTGGTATACGCTCAGGGCCGTTTCCACGCGAGATTTACGCGCGTGATCGCCTATCTCGCACACCGCGACTCTGCGTTAAGAGTAGTCGGGGCCGCTACCGTAATGCATCACTAATTAGTCACGGTGCAGGCAGCTGCCGGAGCCTGCGGGCTCCAATGACAATTGATCTTCCTGCAGGAGCCGCGCAAGAGGGCGAATGCGGACGTACTTAGCTTACTTTCCTCGGCGATCTTGTACTCCCACCTGCCTTGTGTCGCAACCGCAAGTCCTTGTGTGTGGGTGCTTCTTGGCACGAAACGCAAGATCGCCGTGGGGCGTTTGCTTGGCCGCAATCTTCGAGACTCGACCGAACGCAAAGGCCGGAGCATGCTACCTAATGAGCTCTGCTCTGGAGCAAGAGCTGGTCAGTTCAGATCTCTCAACATCAGCAAAAATTCTCGAATTGTCCGGGAGAAGAAAGCATTGGGGGGATTGATGGTACGACGAAAGCAAAGGCAAGGTAACTGTCTCGGTTTCGGTGCACAATTATACCCTGCCGTGAGGGCAGGAATGAAGGAGGGAATGAAACGGGAAAGAGAGAAAACTCACTGGAAAAGGGAAGCATCGGTTGGAGAACGAGAACCGCGGAGCATGCCCTCCAGAGGTGTGATGTCTATATCAATGCGTCACCTTATGTTCATTTTTTTCGTATGTAATAAGTCCCCGTCCGCCCTTCGTCACTTTTCCTTGTGACTGTCCCGTATGTCCCTCCTTTTCGTCCGGTGGATGACTAGGCCTTCCAGATGCTCCCGGCTCGCACATTCTAGAAGTCATAGCAGCCACAACGAACACAACCAACAACATTGGTCCAAAGTGGAATGCAGCAAAAAAAAAAAACGCAAAATGATGCCTCCTCTCAATCGCTCTTTCACCACTCAGCAAAAGTGACTTCGAGCAGTCACATTTTCTGCAATAAAAGCCGTTGTGTTGCATTAAGCTACGCTAATAGCGTTGCTGAACAATAAAGAGAAACTAAATCTGAAATCCAAGTTCACTGTGCTTTACCGCAGTGCACCAGTATAGACATCTCCTGCGCCCTCACAAAACAATGAATTCTAATGAAATGTTGTGCAGACCAAACTGGGATCACCAGCACCAACCAAATATCTATGAAGAAAACGAGATGCAATAGAGATGCAAGAAATTTAATGTAAGTCCGCATCAAAGGCGGTCTTACGCAGAGTTGCGCAAGGGTTCAAGCTATGGTAAGCGGTATGACAGTACTAGGTAGATCTCATTAATTGGCACTTGCGACGAAAAAAAAAAATCTCACACTGGACTCGGTTCATGCGCTTGATTTCGGCGTTGGGGAGCGGACTGAACTATAGCAGCGCTGAAAAGCTAAGAGCTCCCCACTTAACTGGATCGGTCCGAATGTGCTGGGACCAATAGGAGCGCCGGAAAAAAAATAATTACATTACTTTGCGGACACATATCCAATACACCTTGATGTGCCGAGATAAATATTATTAACGTGCGTGCACCATCTCACTAGAAATGCTTGCAATGCGTGCGTACTCGTATTTGCAATAAATATGGGCATCCGCCATCATAACTTTTTTTCTCCCTACGGTAACTTGATACGGGAGAGACGATTTGGTGAAAATTCTGTTGTTTTGAAGGGGTAACTGGAAACTTTACTCACCCGGTAACACGGTGAATTGCGGACTAAAACGGTAACTATATGATGTAACTCTATCATGAGCAGTGGTGTGGTTCACGGTTAAAGGTTAGAAATTTGTTAACGCAATCAATCATATTTGGACTTTAACATATGAAAAATTTACTCACTAGTTGATATATATTTTTGCTCTAATCTCCGAAACGGACATAACTGTGAAAGCTTCCCCATGCCTGATAAAATTTTCTTCTTCAAGACGGCAGAGAAGCTTTCGGTACGTGCTGTGACGAACGGTATAGTTTCCATTTAAAACAGATGCCTTCGACAGACCTTTGTTTATAACCACGAACAAAATCATTTTCAATTAATTGAAATGTGGCTATAGTGCAGTACAATTATTTCTAGCTGCGCTAATTTTCATTGCTTCACTCATTAAAGTAACTACTAAAATAACTGATTATAATGAGTTACAATGAAAGATGAAAATTCCTAGTAATCACCTCCAGCGCTCCGCTCTTCTCAACTGTGCAGCAAGGCTCTACCGAAGTAAACAGCATCGCAGGATGGACATCATTAGAGAGTTGGAGATGCCTCGATATTGAGGCCCCTTCACGAACAGTCCTGCAGTGCAGAGATCCGCCTGGAAGCACCTGGAAGCGCCGCTTGGAATTCTCAGGCGCCAGGTTCAGAGGAATTCACGCTGGGCACTCGCAGCCGGATGCTTCGCTGCGGGATGGAACGGTAAGTGGCCCCGCAAAGTTGTTGCAGGCAGGCAGCCCCGTATTGGTCCCACTGCATGCATAGCAGGCATCCTCCATGTTTATATAGGCCCCGGCTGCGTATGGTGATTTCCCGTAAAGCGCAGTAGGACAAAAAACCATTTTGAGATGCACGGAAGTTTTAATACTCCTCCACAATTCAGGATTACTCGTTGACGTCAAGGCTATTTCTCACTGAAGATAAATTTTGTAGAATGCTCGATATTTTTTCTTGCATACTTCTCATCGGCGTATTCGACTAGTGGTGAGAACCAATAAGCTATATTACCATCTTACTCTATTTTAAAGCGAGCTCTCATGCAGTGTCAAAAGATACGAATTACCAACTGTGTCCCTGACAACGGCTTAATCACAAGATTGTGCATTTTGTTAGTGTACAATTTTCGTTCCCGATCTATTTTTGTGTGTGTGCGAGTGCGCGTTACGTTCATGAATGGAGCAGCTAAGGACGCGTAATGCTGCAGGAGGTGAAAGTCGAGGAGACAGCCAGTTATGCGAAAATGTCAACACTTGTGCGCAATGACGGTTTTCTTAGCGGCCAACGAACACTGCCCCTTGCCACGCCCATCAGTCCTGATATGCACTAGCAGAAAGCAGCCGCATCTGCACCGATTGTTTTCTACCATTTGTGAAAAGTCACGGGCAGCGATGTTTCTGCAGAGCTGGACATTGCTCCTCTATGGGCAACCCCACTAAGCGATGGTTGCGCGGCCAAACATGTTTGTTGAATAGAATATGAGCTGCGCATGGTGGCTCCGTAACCTTCTTGTCATGGTACATACGCTACCTCGGGATGACCTCGTGAACCGCTAATTAATTCGGCGCGGTCCGCAGCAGTCTACTGCACGAAGGGAACTCTTGGGGAGTAGCCGGCTGACGCGCCACAACGTGGCTTGGATACTACGCAGTAGTGATAACCGCTCCAAAATGTTATGCGTATATACTATGTATTCGTCAACTCGTCCATACTCCCCGCCGCGCAACCAGATGCTTCACCGCAGGGCACTAGTGTCACGCAGAGCAGCAGCGCCGGAGCGACGCGCAGAAATGCACCGAGCGGCGTCAGCGTCAGCGTCGGCAGCGAGAGTGCGGTGAGCGGCGTCGCAACGGACGACACCACGCCGCCGGTGGGCCAAGGCCGCGGAAGCAAGACGACGCGAATCATTAGGCTTTCTGGAAGGTGGTCGCCCATGAATCAATGGACGCCGCGGTGACAAATTGACGCAATTAGAAAGGAGACTTCTTGCTCCGCACTGCACTCCCCGCTGTTCGTCGTCGCGCGACGCAGATCGGCGCTGCACGTGCGCAGGAGGCAGCGGCGGTGGCAGCTGCTCCTGGCGCTTTTTGTGCCGGCTTCCTGGGGCGAGGTGCTCTGTCTATCTCCTCCCCGGCTCTTAAGGAAGAGAATGCGCCACGGCCCATTTCCGACCGCAGGTGTCCCCGGTGTCGTTCGGCGTTAGTTCTTCTGAGCGACAGCGCCACCGTAGTCGCAGAAGATCCTTTAACGACGCAGTATGATCGCCAGATCGCGCTTCGGAGCCTGAGCGGGAGAGTGCGGAGCGAGAGGTGGGAGTTCCGGAATGACGAGCAGACATATTGAAATCACATATTACGTGTGCGTATGCGCAGCGCTCTGTGCGTGACTTTATATAAACTGAGCACGAGTGTGTCTTAAGAACTCTAGGTAGAAGGCCTTGCCTGCAGTCACCTACAGATTCAGTACGTTTACCGACCCTAGATAAAACTGCATGCGTAGTTATGCAAAGAAGGCGATTAGAAAAAAACGGTAATACTCGGGGGAGGTGAGCGCCTGTAGGATTTCCTTATCTTTAGATGAACACTAGCGTTTAGTGCAAGCAGTGAAAAGAGCATAATGAGTGACTTACTATAAGACGGCCATTGCGGAACTCTTCAGGCATCGGAGCCGAAGCATATGGCTGTCATTACGCTGCTTCCTGATAAATCCAGCAATCACGGACATATTTGAAAAACCATCATGTTTGTTGGTTCACAGTGAAGACCCGACAGGCAAAAGAACGGAGATAGCAGACTGACTGGTGTCGCATTTATTATCTTCTTTCTTTTATTAGTGTGAAGGCACTAATGTGGACGTTCAGAGCCAAGCAAAATCGTCTCTTGCGAGCATTTACCTAGCGCGCACACTCTGTCCCGCTGATGATGATGATGATGATGATGTCCTCAGGCTGTCACGCTGCACTGCCTGCTCATCGTCGTCTTCTACATAGCACTAATCAGGAGGTTCTGACCCGAGCAAAATCTTCTTTTGCGTGTGCGTTAAAAAAAATCAAAACGCAAAACTGAATCAGTCCTTATGTGTACGCCTCAGTTCAGTCATTCATGCATGTAAAATCAATAAAAGTCTTTGACAAAAAAAAGCCCGCGCTTTCGTACTGAATCGACTGTTGTAAACAGCCTCTGTGCTTGGAGTCAGCTCCGGTAAGTCTTTTCAGAGGGCAGATAAAAAAAAATCAGGTGTGACGCACTGTAAGAAGAGGGAGAAATAGTAGACTAAGAAGAAGGTAGAACCTCGATAGAATACATATAGAACTGCATCAGCAATGCACCCTGGCCAATCCCCCGCCGTGGGTATGTGCCATTAAGCCTAAGGTCATCATCATCATCATCATCATCATCATCATCATCAGAATACGTAGACGTCGATGGGAAAACGATAGGAAAGCATTTATGGACTAATTGCGTCCGGTGTTTCACGTTTGTGAAACTCTTCAGGCCGCGTATACCAAGGAGCTTCAATCTCTGACCAAAAGAACCCCACATCCTCCAGCGACGACTGCTCGGAATGGCAGCCATTCACTGAAACGGTTGGCCACGCCACGACGGTCGCCAGCCGTTCATTCAACGGAACCCACGTCCGAACGGAACGGAGGATCCCAGCTGTGCAGCAGCGCCGCCAGATAAGCAGCATCCGCGCCCCTCGCGGACGAGGCTCGGAGAAAAGTCCGCGCATCGGATCCGCTCCCACAGGAGCCGCCTCCTCCCGCGCAGCGGCGGAGGTCCCGCGGCGCGGCCCGCAGTCAGCGGGCAGTCGTCAGCGGGATACCACAGGCGGCGTACGAGACGCCTAATTAAGTGCGCAGCTCAGATGGAACTGTATACACACACGCGGGAAGCGCGGTTGTGTAGGGAAATAAAACGGGCATGCACACCGCAATGCTCGTTGCCGCGTCTCATCAACTGATGCATGTGGATTGAAGTTCGAAGAATAACGACGAAATGAATGCAGTCGCGTGCGAGGCGAAGGACGTGCTGCTGAGACCACGCGTGCCACAGTAGAATGCATCTGCGCTAAAGCCAGGTGGCAAGTTTTTTTCCTAAGGTTTCTCGGATTTTACTGTAACGACCGTTCATATACATTTGTTGTCTGGAGGCCGAGTTTCCTTTTATGTTTTTATGATCGTTAGCTTGGTATCCGACGATAAAAGAATCCAGGTCGTTTAGAGGAATTTTCGCTTTGCGAGCATCATGCATGTGCTTGCCTTAAGTTAACCAAGGATTCATTTCGCTTTCCTCGCCTTAGGTACACCGTAAAAGACAATGAAGGCACCTGAAGCTAATTCTTCGGCCATGTACGCTAGCGAGGACAGAAAATAGAACCATCCAATGGGCTAATATACGATTCCCTTTTGTCGCATCTTTTATTTTGTTAGCTAAGCCCATAATTACCACATCAGAAACTAATCTTTTTCTAAACGCGGAATCAGTCTCGAGAAGCCGATTTTCACCTAGTGTAGAACGAGCACAGTAGCGCAGTAGCAGGTGCGTTGTTTTATTAAGCTTGTAATTGAAAATATTTTGTTGTTTTTAAATCGAGACAGGGTGTACTGAGCGGTGAACGTGTTTGGGAGGCAAAACCCTGAAGATTCTGGTAAGACAAACGAGCGTCGGTTTTGAAATCAGAGGCACACGTGAGGATATTGTTGCTACAAACGTGAGCCCATATATGCGCATCGCGACGCCTGGACACAGCAAAATGGTCCATCCGTGCCGCTTTGACCTGCACGTACCCGACCGATGTTCTCGCGTATATCGGAGCTTAAAGGTGCACTAAAGAGGAATCTGAACTCGTCTTTTTACCGCGGGAACTCTATCTACACGTTCCGGGCATTCTTAGAAACTTCGAATTATTGTCCTGCGCAGCCGATTGCCCTAATTAAATCGGATTAAACGTCCCGGCCCCCGCCTTTTTTTGAACTCAACGCGGTAGGTAGGCGGAGTCAACCAACGCGTGGAGTGCCTTTCAGCCAGTCTAGTGGTGGCTTCACTTTCCCTTTTATTTTTTTTAGGTTTCTGTGAGTAAACAGTTTGTCACAGAAAACATAGCCGCAAATCAGGCCCACGGAAATAAAAATACACGTGGACTCTTTGATTTACGTATCACTCCGCCGATGGCAGAGCGGCAAGCCGCCACGGGACTGGCTGACGCGTTGGTTGACTCCTCGTACCTACTGCGCTGAGTTAAAAAAAAAAAAAAGGCGCGAGCCGGGACGTTTAATCCGATTTAAATTAGGGAAATCGTCCGCACAGGACAATAGTTCCATGTTTCTAAGAATGCCCGGAACGTGTAGATAGAGTTCTCGCGGTAAAAAAGACGAGTTCAGATTCCTCTTTAGTGCACCTTTAACAACAGCACAAACTCAAGCTCCAGAAAGCAGCAGTCTCTTATCAACGCACTCCGGCGAGGATATGTGCGAAAACTGTTTTGCAATGCCGAGCATCTGTCCGCGCAATGTTCGCTGTGGGGGTTGAAGAGCAGACGTCAAGCTACATACGTGCAGCGAATCAGTGGCTTGTGAGGAAGGAGTGGCCTTAGCGCACTGAAATCGCGATCATGAAGGCCGTTCTTAAAGGGACGCTGAAGAGAAACTGATGTTGGCCCGCAATGGTGCACTACGGCATTGTAACGACAACTAGACCGCGCTCACCGAAAACACAGCTTGTATAAGATAGGAAAAGCAAAAAAATAATAATAAAACGAAATACAGGTGTCGCCATCACCGGCTGATTTCGCAAGTTAAAGGGGTGCGTCGACAGCTCGTTTGTGCGGATCCCAGAGGCTTTATGATACATTGTCACTCACTTCACAACGGCGGCGACGAGTCTTCCTCGAAAAAAAATTTAAAATGTGAGCCAGTGAATGAGTGAGTATGAGTCAATGAGTGAGTGAGGAGCGAGTGAGTTATTAGGTGAGTGAGTGAGTAAATGACGGAGTTATTAAGTGAGTGAGTGTGAGTCAGTGAGCGAGTAAGGAGCGACTATGTTAGTGAGTGAGGAAATGAGTGGGTGAGTGAAAGCAACCCAGCGCTATGCATATGTAGATGGCCCAGCATGCAGGGTAAGGTCACCTCGTCGGGTTTCTTGCTCACTGGTACTTCGCTGATGTTGGCTGCCTGAGTTTTACGGCTTTTTTTTTCTCACTCATTGCAGAACGCTGCCCATAACGTTAATTCACCAGCAAGCTTCTTTGTACCAGTTTATTATAAACTGCAAGTGCTCATTCAAGTTTTTCTACAGCCCCATTTCCTTGTGCGTTTTTCTTTAAGTGGGGCTGGGAGGAAACAAAGAGCTTTCCAGTATACGGTATTACCTTCTTCATACTGCTGAACTCCTGAGGTGGTTGAAAGAAAGCATGAACCATGAAAGAAAGAGAGGATGCCACGAAGCAAGGAAGGAAGGAATGAAGAAAAAAGAAGGGGTAATAGGTGCAATACGCCTGCAACAACAACATCATCGCGTGAATGATTAGAATTAACAATTAATGCCTGAATTTTTTCAACCCTATGGGGCAATGCACATTAGTTACAACAAATCATTACCTTCTCTTTTATGGTACAAATATTATCGTCATATACTACGTATCGAGAATACTATTTCTTTTTTTTTTAATTTTTGACGTTCATCACACAGGATAGCAATGACAAGACCTCCTTCGTCAGGGACAGTTGATGAGGTGCCAACGCCTTTCACTGGCTAACACCATTGGGAGTGTCGTTTTCATGCATTCGTTGATTGGTTAGGGAATAGCTTAGTGTCCATTCAGAAGTTCTGTCCATCTGAGCCCGAAGATCAACTTCATGTGGCGTGTGAGTGCGCGCTTAATAGCGTGTGTGGCAATTTATATGTTTTTACAGGATGGGTCCTGCTACCACACTGCACATGTCTTCTTCAGGTAACTCTGTTCTTTTTCTGTGGCAGAGAAGGGAAGGGAATTCATTTCGGTTTAAATGAGCGCTGAGCGCAGTTTGCGCAGTGTCATTTATAAAGCGACCCCCGTTGGCTCTACGGAAAGACTCGGCGCTTATTCTGGTGACCTCAGAAAAAAAAATTAAAAGAGAACGAAAGAAGGGAGATATTTGTCGGCGGAGGACACTGGGGCATACGAGACATCGCGTGGTTTCTAAGAATACCCGGGTGCCCTTTCCCCCCGGCCGTGGTGGTGGCGGTGGCGTTCGACCGCGAATCTACGGGCCACATCGGTGGCGGCGGCGTGACGGCGATTAGTATCAGTCTGTCGGATTTCCTTTCCGTTACGTATATATACACAGGGCTCGTTACCCATCCCAGCGGTGCGGCTCGCGCAGCGCCCTCTGGGAGACGGGGCATAGTGAGGAGGCGTCGGAGCGGTCACTCTGCCGCCGCCGACCACTGCAGATCCCACGGGAACTATGCGCGGGGCATGCCCCCCTCCCCCTCGCCGCCGATAGCGCCACAACCACCTCCGCGGCCTGCCAGCGTGGAAGACGTCTCGTGCCGGGCCGGAGGTTCGATGCGAATGAAATCCGTCGCATGGCCGCGCTGTGAGAACTGCACATGCCTCTTCTCAATGGGTGGCAGGGAAGACAAGTCACGTGTGGCTCCGCTATAGCGCCGGCAGCTGATTAGCATGTGACCATCGATTTCTCGCGCGGGGGCTGTCGGGTAAAGGCCGAAAATGCGTGGGATGGTCACAGGATTCCTTCTGCTGAAGGGACAACAATGGTACGTGGGAGTCTTGAAAAACCACTACAGTGGTTTTAGAAGAGGCAAGTCTTTGTCCGAAGCACAATAATGCAGTCATAAGAAGCATGTGTGTCGATGTAACGGTATGCTGCGTCGGTTCTGTTTGCGCCTGTCACATATATACGCTCACTTTTCACTGTAAAGTGGCCATCTTACAGGTTTCACCTACACTGATGGTATATGCGGTCACTACAAGGGCGCTTTAAGATGCGGGCATCTGACAGGCATGTGAGGGGTGTAGGCACACACGAGGAGAAATTAACTCTTGCGTGTTCTGCTCTAATGCACCTATAAGAGTTTCTATTGCGATTTAGGTAGCCTAATTGATTGCATAAAAATATAGATAAATCAAGTATATTCGGCCAGCGTATATGCGAGAGCATAATAGTTCGCCAAAGTATACAGCTCCCTACTTGCGCAGGGGTGGGTACTGAGGACATGTGGTGCAACTGTGTTCAAAACAAACAAAAAATAATGGTTATGTCCTGTTCAGAACTGGTCGAGTAAAGCTGACCATATCTGGTCATTCCATAGCACTTGCAGCGTATGCAATGCGGAACTCTAGAATAGCAGAGCGGCTGCGGTGTACAAACAAGTCGGCTGTTCACGATGCCCGAGACATCGGAAAAAGAAAATTCGACGCTTTACGCAAACCATGACAACTACTCAGCACTAGTTATGCATACGTCACCAGTGTGGCAGGGAAGCTCTTGGCATCGTTCTTGTTGGAGGTGACGTGTAGAAGCAGGTTTTAGTGGGGAAGCACTGACGAGGTGCAGTCAATCGGCTCATCGAGTGTGTGTGAAGCTCGACCTTGAAGGTGACCTCGGCAAGCAGAGCAACAACCCATGCAAAAATAAGATAAATGTTGCCGCGTCTGGGTTTAGAACCCGCGGCGGCGAGAACAGATCAGCTTCCCTGGCCACTGCACGAGAGCACTATGGTATCGCAGCAGCCGATCACCCCTTGTGTCAAACTGCAACACATTCTGGCGCTGTGCATTGCACACTGTTGTCTCTATCAACTCCCATTTGCGGCGCCAACACCCCAGATCAGCTTAACCTCATTCACAGCTTAACCCGAGTCTAATATCGTCGCCAGACGTGCCGACGACCCAGCAGAGCAAAACCATGAGCCAACCAGGCTAAACACATGCTTTCGCCCGTCTGTCGGTTTGACCACGTTAAAACCCTACCACTTTTTTTTGTGACTGAAATCACTGACGACAAGCATATGGCATTACTTAAGCGTGTATGGGGCCAAGCTGGCGAGGAAGCTGTTATTTTTTTTTCCAGGAAACGGCGTGTTCGCGTCTTTCTTGAGGGGCAAGCAGTATCGTATGGTTAACCAATGGGGCTCGGCTGCGACCCAACAGAAAATGTATCGCTGCCTGTCGGGAGATGTTATGCGCCGTTCCCAGGCCATTTCGTACGTTTGCTGCGCCAGAAACGAAGTGCCGTTTTATGGGCGCCAAATGGTACGGCCGTCACCTAAGTGAAATGTCTTGCGCAAGCAGAGATGGGTGAGTCAGTCTTGACGACCTTGAATCACTTCTCCAAACACAGGTGAACGCGACGCGCGTTGCGCAATGGTGGCGGCAGCTCCTTCGACACGGGTCTCTCGCATACCTGGGCTGCGATTCTTGGCACGTCCTCACTTAGCAGCCACTCTATACAAAAGGCCCTCAGCCGTTGACGCTGAATACAAAACACGGCCGAGAAAGAATGACACGGAGTACGTTTCAATCTGATACCGCAAGTATGCCAAGCTTCCTTCCTCCTTTTCTCTTCTTTTCGCTGTCTCTTACGCAGCTCGAAGGGAAACCGAGTACTATAGCACCTTGGCAATAAATGCCTCGCACCTCTGAGGTCCTTCTGCGGCGCGTTTAGCACCCGCGTTCGCTAGAACCAGCGACTGCGTCTAATGCCTTCTGTTAAGTTAGAGTTGGTTTAATGACGCCTAGGTACCCCACCCCGCTAAGTGCTTCTTACAATAACGGCAGCGGCGGGCGCCTCGATGGGTCCGGCTATGCGTTACGCGTCTCGCACCCCAACTCCCTGTCGGGAGTCGGAATTTTACGTCTTTTCGAGCCGTGGTGTCTCACACTTCCGAACGCATTGTGACCGTTTGATGAGTAATTAAAGCTCACAGGGGGCGGCTACTGGGGACCGCCCGTTGGGAGCACGTGCAAGCGTTGGCGATGGACTCGAAGGCAGTTACTAAACTGTTTCTGCTGAAAAGGTCTCGCGGACATCAGGCGCCATTCCCCGTGTACGACCTCTGTATTTTTGAACCACGGCTGGTGGAAGTGGTGCATTTACTTTGTTTTGTTGTTGTCTTTTTTTTTGTAATTCTCCAGAATGACAGAGGCGGGACGGGAAGACCAGCTGGAACCGAGAATTGGTGCGAAGCTGAGTTGAGTTGATCGCTATAGTCTGAGGCTGACGGAGGTCCCTCTTTGTGCGGACTCCAGCTGAACTGACATCGGAAGGCAAAGACACCTTGCTTGGTGCGGGCTTTGGCCGGATTACAGAGTTTTACAGTTGTTCAACATAGCATACTAGTAGCTGTTCTAGTGCACGGGCGACCAAAGTGGCGAATATGGCAGGAGTGCACAAAAAATAATCTAGATCCAAAGCAGCGACTTTGCACTGGAAAAGCTAATGTTTACGCCATGCTCACCGTGACTGTCACCTGAGCAAAAATATTCTTTCCGTTTCAGTATCGCCGCACACTCGACGGAAGTAATCTGTGCAAAGGAAAGCGAAATATTAAACCTATCACGCCTTGTCCACTGGTGACCATGTATGTATGCGTCACTCTACAGTCGTTGCGAAATGGCTTGGCTCCAGGGGCGGATTAATGGGTGAGTTTTGGTAAGGGGGCGAGAGTGTTCAATTTTAAGGTAATGGCATTAGGGTTGTAGTCACATCAAAACCTCGCTGATGTCCGAGATGAATTTCATTAATTAGTCAAGAAAGGCTACGTACCTTGTAACGTCGTCACAACCTGCCCTGACGGGCAACTCTGATTAGTCGAGAGATATCACATGACCTTGTAACGTCAACACAATCTCACCAACCATCGGGTTGTGAGCAATCTAGTTTGTAAAGAGCAACCTAGATAGAAAAACGAAATTAAAAATAATAAAAAATTGTGATCTACGCAGATGTCGGCCCCGTCGCAGCATAGCGGATGCCTGCTACTGCAGCTATAGCAGACCGACTATGGCGGCTGACCGACGTACAACACCACAGCAACTTATGCAAACGCATACAGAAGCTGCTACAGAAGCTGCGAAAAATGTGAAATCAAATTCCATCGCATTCAGCTTTTACTAGGTGATTTAAGCGCCCCAAAGTTTTTATTCGCAGTACATTTGCTGAACTTTTATTGTAGAAAAAAAAATTGAGGTTTTCATGGCCTTCTGAAACAAAATTTCTCAGCCAAGAGGTGGGGGGGGGGGGGGCACACATTTGTTAAATGCATCTCTGCTTGTATGGTTGTGCTATATATAGATATCTGCAGTGCCGTATACCCGCGTCCTTCCTGCCTTCGAACTACAGAGCGCAGTTTGTGCAGTGTATATATAGAGTCCTACCCAGCGTCGTCCATTCTTACCCGCGCTGAAAGCGCTCCCAGCGAAGAGTGGCGTCCGTCTTTCCCACCACTACGGCGTCTTCATTCTGCGAGTTGTGGGAATTGTCGCCCAGGGAAACGGCAAGAGGCGGGGTGGAGGACCTTGATCTCGGCTGCTGTCGTGCTTCACACGCGTAGCCACACATACGATGAATGCTGATACATATCTATACACTGATCTCGGGTTTTTCACTCGGCCACGACTGGCCGGTCATATACCGGCACATCGTCATGCTGGTGAAATGAGCAGAAGGAAAATCATGTCAAAGCTTATTTGTTTAAGGTGTTGCTTCTTTTGTTCCAAGCAGAGTTTTAACCTTTATCGCTGATAATCAGGTAAAGTCAGGGAGGTACAATGAAATGTAAAATAAAATAAATAAAATAAAATGCACTTCTGTGCGTTGCTAATTGGTTCCCCTCTGCGGGTCCGTTTTTATTGTGTGCAGTATTTCATCATGAATCCTTAACCTGATACCTTATACCTGACTTAATGTCTGCTGATATTAAATACCTGATAACTGATATTTGAAATTTAATAACTGATACCTGATATTTAATATCTGATACCTGGTTTAATATCTGCTGTGGGTCCTTGGACCCAAGATATTAAACTTATTTTTGGAATATGGCGGAGTGCTCGGCTTGAAGCACTCTGGCACGGGTCGGCCCGGTATTGCACTGCCTCCGGGATCGGCCAGGGGCATATTAACGCGTGCCTGTTCTATCCATCTTCGCCCTCCTATCCTTTAACTCTCCCACTTTCAGCACGCGGCAACTAGCGTGGCTCGGCTTGAGCCAGTAGGCAGGCCCGAGCACTTTCCTTTTCTTTCTTCCTGTCAACAACAGCAGCAGCATGGATCCTTAACAACTGACAAGTTGTCCGTCTAGCAGTTCTGTTGAGTAATCTTTATTAAATGGAGCTTGCACAAAGACCTATTCACAATATGGAGAGGGGAGAGGGATGGGGCATTGCATTTGGAGGTCAATTCCTGCCTGACGGGCAAATTGCCAGAGGGGGAGCGCCGTGGGTCGGGCCAGAGCGTTGTTGCTCGACGTAGTCAAAGCACTGAATGTGGTGATATGTCTTTTGAGCTGTTTTCTACCGCTGTCGTGGTGGCCAGGGCAGTCCCACAACATGTGCTGCGCCGTGTCGCACGTGTCGCACGTTCTGCACGTTACTCTGGCTGTTGCGGCGCCTTTCTACGCCGAGCTGAAACACCACTCATCGAGACGAGCGAGGTGGCATGCCTCTGGGTGAAAATGGTCCCCTCCTCGTCTGTATGAACCGTAGAGTTTCTTACTATTAACTAGAGGGAAAGCTGGTGGCGCTGCACCTGAACCTCCATGTACGCGCAAATCATCATGGGGCGATGAGCTACTTGGTGCTGGACAGTAGGTCTTTTTCAGGAACACAGAGTGGCGTTACTGAGATGTCCCAATCCGTATTCACGGCGCGCTCCGCGCGCAGACGACTTCGGCGTAAAAGTAGTGCGCAAAAGCCATAGTAGCGAGAACAACACAGCACACGACGCCAATAAAAGGTTTTGTTGTCCGAAATGCTGTGGAAAAACCTTTTAAATTGTTGAAGCGACAACATTAAAAAAAAACATATCTATTTATAAAAGTACGCCTATTAAGCACGAAATATTGGCTTTTGTGGTCTGCAATGCTTGGCCAATAGGAGAGCAAGCCATCGCTTATTATGAACAAATTTTGCATTTACATGCTTTTCTGCTCGTCTGTTGCCATTTATAGACAGGGTGTTGAATTTTAGGACATTCTTGATTATCAAGACGAAGTGCTTCTCTTGCGGAACACATCTCGCCCGTCTCTGTGTTTTTCTGGACTTCTTACTGCACCTGTGGGGTCTACCGCCCCCTGCATCGCGGTGATGGATGTCCAACACCCGGAGGATCCTCCCGGTTCCCGTTCACCCGCGGACATCGGTTCGCGGAAGCGAGGAAATACGTCGAGTGGTAGCGAGGACACACAGCTGCACTGCGCATCAGGTGACGAGTCCTCGGAAGACAGCTTTCGACTTGTCCAGTACCGCAAGGCCAAACGAAAAATTATCATCTCATCTTCGGCGTCCAGCTCGGACACTGTGAAAACAGCTCCTCAGCGATGGCCTCACTCCATCCTGTTTGTGCCACAGAACGCTACCGACAACCTGCGCGTCCTCAACAGGCAAGCACTCTCCGTGTATCTAGAAAACACCGTGCCAAATGAGATCAAGGATGTTAGGATAAGCACTAGGCGAAACATCCTGGCAATCGATGTGATGAGCCCGAGCGCACTGACCATACTACATACAGCCTGTAACGCAGCTGGGAAACATCAAGGTCCGTTCCATCGTGCCAACGAATGGTGCCACAATAACAGGAGTCATATATGACATTGACAGTGAAATATCTAATGCAGACCTACCAATTTTCATAAAACCAGCAAGCGAACACAACGTGATTGTGCATGTTGGTCGCCTCGGCAACTCACGTTGTGTGAGGATAACCTTCAAAAGCGACTGCCTTCCACCCTACGTGAAGTTCGGCCACTTTCGCCACCAGGTTCGACCATTTATTCCAAGACCTATGCAATGCTTCAATTGTCAGAAGATTGGACATGTGAAGGGTGTTTGCAGACATTCGGCCGTGTGCCCTCGATGTGCCGAACCCCACTCAGAAGACAACTGCAGCGCAACTACGTTGAAGTGTCCTAACTGTCAAGGTGATCACTGCGCCTCTTCCAAAGACTGTCCCCAGATCAAGAAAGAGATCACCATTCTTAAACAAATGGTGAGAGACAACTCTACCCACAAAGAGGCCGCTGTGAAAGTACGGCGAAGACGACGTCACCGACGAAGGTCTTCACGGCGGAAAACATCAAGCTTTCAGGAAAAGTCACCTCGTCAAGCATCATTATCAGCGGACGTTTCCAGCACTCCGAACACCGATGTTGGAAGGGAGGAAACTGCCAGATCTCTTTCCACAAAGGAATGGCCGCCACTCCCGCGTACACGACCGCCAGAAGAGAAGCCGCCCGCAGTACAGCAAGGTGCTGTATCCGAGGAGTCGCGGAATACAGATGAGCAAGTGATAGCACTTATTAGGCCTTTAATGAATGCCATTCGCGTGCTGCTAAGCAACATGCACACACCGTCTGCCAGAAGTACGCTTCAAGTACTGGACGCTCTGAGTCCGGTGCTTGCAACCCTTGAGTAGATCATGGCTCCACAGCATTGGTCTTTTAGGGAAGAGGTCCGACAAGCAGCTATTTTTCAGTGGAAGGCCCGCGGACTCAAAGCGCGCCTTTCGGATTTCCGTCGCTTCGTGTACGCCAATATGTTTCCCATTATCGTCATTTGCGAGCCGAACTTATCGAACAAAATCAGGCTTTCTGGATATGAATCATTTATGTCGTCAGCTGTTTATGAAAACAGTAAGGTTTTGGTGTTTATTCGCCGTGACCTCACCTACACTCATCAGCCTGTACCACCTAATGACAGTAATCAATATATATGCCTAAACGTAAGGAAAAAGAATCTGGCCTTTACTTTTGTAGGCGCCTACCTATCTCCGTCAAGTCGATTTGATTACAAAAGACTACAAGACATCCTTTCCTCAACTTCCAATCCCTGGGTCATCATTGGAGATTTCAACGCCCATCATACACTCTGGGGAAGTCGGATCATCAACGCCAGAGGCAGAGCTCTGGTATCTTTCGCCTCCAGTAATGAACTTTGGCTGCTGAATGATGGAAGTCCTACGCTCTTACGTGGCTCCACGTACAGCAGCTGTCTTGACTTGGCTTTCGTCTCACGAAGCCTAGTCAGACGTACAGGGTGGTTTGCGGACATAGAGACGCACGGAAGCGACCATATCCCCACGTACATCAAGATCAGAGGATTGACCGCTTCCAAAACACAGGATACGATCCAAAGAGTGGACTGGCCTAAATTTCAGTCTATTATGGAAGAACACTGCGACGCCAGTTCATCTTTCGACTTGGAAGAGGCAATCAAGAGCGTGGTGCAAGACACTATGTGTACTCTAACATGCCCCTCGAAACTTAATGATTTTGATGTGGAACTAGAACGACTACGAGCAATCCGACAACGTGCTGAACGAAGGTACCGACGTACGAAAACAATGGACGATCTACGGACCGCCAGGCGCACGCAAAAGAAGATACAACGCCGGTTAGACAAGCTCGAATCGCAACGTTGGGCTGCCTTCTGTGAGTCGCTAGATCCACGCAAGCCTTTATCGCAACTAGGGAGAACGGTGCGCGGGCTGCGGACACTTCCCGTACAGCGATTCCCATTCAAGGCGCTTGCCCTCTCTCAAAAGAGATCGGAGATTGACGTGGCAGAGGATTTCTGCGCCAGATTATCCGGCCAACTCACAGCTACCAACATTCCATCGCCTTCGAGCAGCTACCCGCCACCACGTGATTTCCGGTTGGTTCTGCCATTCTCGATCCACGAACTTAAGGCAGCATTAGCTTTGTGTAGCCGCACATCAGCGCCAGGACCTGACGGAATTTCCTACCGAGCTCTGTGTCACCTGGGGAAGCGAGCGAGAGGCGTTCTTCTTGAGGTGTACAATGAATCTTGGAGAAATGGCACGCTACCAACAACCTGGAAGACAAGTCGCCTTGTTCCACTGCTGAAGCCTGGCAAGTCGCCGTTGGAGCTCTCATCATATCTCCCGATCGCTTTGGCGAGCTGTGTGGGCAAAGTAATGGAGAGGATGGTCATAGGACGCCTGGAGTGGTACTTGGAGTACCACAACACCTACCCAGATGCCATGGCGGGCTTCCGACGCGGTCGATCATCGATCGATAACGTCGTCGACCTGGTGACCTACATTCAACATGAGAAATGCCGTAAGCGTCTATGCGCATCCTTATTCCTCGACGTTAAAGGGGCGTATGACAACGTTACGCATGAAGCCATCCTCTCTGCTCTCGCAGAGGTAGGAGTGGGTGGTCGGATGTTTCAATGGATACGGAGCTATCTATCCATGCGATCCTTCTTTGTAAGCACTGAGGAAGGCCATACTTCTCTTCACTATAGCTACCGCGGCGTCCCCCAGGGCGGTGTACTTAGCCCCGTGTTATTTAATCTAACACTAATTGCTCTCCTTGAGCACGTGCCAACCACAGTCAGGCTATCAATGTACGCGGATGACATCTGCATATGGACATCTGCAGTAACACGCCTACAGTTGCGAGCGAGAATTCAGAGAGCCGCCACACAAACGGTTATCTACCTCCGTAATCGAGGTCTGGAAATTTCCTCCGAGAAATGCGCACTAGTGCCATTTACGCGCAAACCCATGGCAAACTACAGTGTAATAATAAATGGCCAAATAATACGACGGGTCCGATCGTACAAGTTTCTAGGTGTCATAATCGACAGGGACTTGTCATGGAGCCCACACATATCATACGTGAAAAAACGGTTGACATGCATCTGCCACCTGTTCAAGTTTTTCGCTGGCAAGACCTGGGGAATGTCACCTAGTGCCATGTTACAACTGTACAGGTTGCTTTTTCTAGGATTTCTGCGATACAGCTTGCCAGTAATAAACAACACAGGCAAAACGAATCTACGCACAATACAAAGTCTTCAGGGTCAAGTGCTCCGGATCTGTCTAGGCCTGCCTCAGAGTGCTTCAACAGTGGCTACGATAGCAATCGCTAGACCACCTTGTCAAGACCCACATTGAAATTGAAGTACTCAGGACCCATATAAGGCATCTAGCCAGGAATCCTCGTCACCATTTAGCCTCTCTACCAGCGCACAGGCCACACACATCTTTCAGCCAAACGATAACTGCATATGATGAATCATTGCCAGCTTGTTTCACTCCAGCTGCGAGACCTTCGATCCCTCCATGGTGCCTCGCTCAGCCAAAAATCAACCTCGCAATACTTGGTATCTCGAAAAAAGCTGATCTGTCATCACCAGCCCTTAGACAGCTCACGCTACTACATTTGTACGAGAACTACCATGACTCAACGCATATTTACACCGATGGATCTGTCCTTCCAAGCAGCTCCGCGGCGGCAATCGTCATTCCAGCGAAAGCTACAACAATCAAATTTAAGACGACCAACGCGACAACATCGACGGCAGCAGAGCTCGCAGCGCTCTTAACTGCCCTTCATCACATTGGTGATGAACCGCCACACAAATGGACAATATTCTGCGATTCGAAGGCGGCACTGCAGTCTCTACTGTCACCTCTACGACGCGGACCGCACGAACAACTAATCTTTTTATTACAGAGACGTTACACCATATAAGTGATGCCGGCCATGAAATAACGTTCCAGTGGCTTCCAAGTCACTGCGGGATTATCGGCAATGAACGGGCGGATCACGCTGCCCGCTCAGCCCATACTGAGGAGCGCCACGTCCCAATTCCTCTTTCTAGAACTGACGCGGCACGGAAGCTCCGCCTACTTGCTCGGCAGTGCACCGAGTCGCAATGGAATGAGCCACATTTAAGAAATACGCGCCTGTACTCACTTGATCCAACATTAAGTCTTCGAGCGCCATCACAGCTTCGCCGTAGAGACGCCACGCGTTTATATCGACTTTGGTTGGGTGTTGCCTTTACTAAAGCCTATGCTTTCCGCATAGGGATGACCGACACCCCAACCTGTGACCACTGCGGCCATGAAGAATCAATTGGCCATATATTGTGCTCCTGCCCGCAGTACAGTTCACAGAGGGCATGCCTTAGCCACGAACTTGACCAACTGGACGACCAACCGCTATCCGAAAAAAGAATTATACAACATCGAAAGAACCTACCGTCGCAGAAGAAGGCCGTGCAAGCGCTTTTGCGCTTCTTACAATCTACCGGCTTGTGTGAAAGACTAACTGGAACGCCTTGTGTGTGTGTGTCTCCATGTGTGCACGTTCCTTTTTTTTTTTCCTCTCTGTCATCTTTCTAACCCCTATCCCCCATCCCCAGTGTAGGCTAGCAAACCGGAGACTCACATCTGGTTAACCTCCCTGCGTTTCCTTTTCATTCTCTCTCTCTTGATTATCAAACAATGCTTGTTTTTTCTTTCTTTTTTTGGCCAAAAGTTGTAGTTCTGCAGTCGGTAGCTCTCCGCCCCATGATCCTTAGAGCGCCCATGATGGTACAGGTGGCCTCGAGGAAGCTCCATGCAAACTCCCATAGGCGGGGCACCAGCTTTCCCTCTAGTTAATAGTAACAAACTGTGGTATGGACATCATAGACGCTGCTGGAAAGTGACACGGCAATCAAGTCTAGGTGACCCGCTAGTGTTATAGACAGTACAGCCTTCCTGATTATTAATAACATAGTGCGAGCGTCGACCAAACTGCTGGTCATCCCTTATAATGGCGATAAGCGTGCAACAAAGCGAGAGCTCGCGCACGCGCGCGAAGGGAGAGCGTCGTCTGCTACGCTGTTCCGATCACGGGGACACACGCCCTGCCACAATACCTGCTCAGTGCTGTGGCATGTTGCAAGTTGCGCGTCCGCGCCGTAAGTGTCGCCACGGTCGGAACGATTGCAGCGATCCTGGTATCTGGCGGCTCATGTGTTCTAGGTTTCCATAATGGAATTTATTAATTTTGATTTTTAGAACGATTGTCACTGATATTGCAATGCCCAAGATGCCTAAAATCACTTTTGTACATCGATTGTCACTACTGATGTTTCCTTTAATAAACTGTTCTTTGGAGAAAACTATTTACGTTTTTGGTACTCGAGCGAGCGCCCTAAGCAGCTGCTAATCAGCCGCGCTGGCCGCGCCGCCAACTCCCAGGCACCGCCACCGTCGCATTTCAAAATCGTCCCCATTGGCTCTACGGGAATGTCACACCCTTGACCTGCTCGCAAAGAACAGGCGGGCAGTAGAGCACATGTGCATGACTAAGATGGGACACAGACGCTTGAAAGCTGCGATGCTTTTTTTTTTAATACCGTCTATACACAGAATGACTGATTAAAGAGCTGATTGGTGCCCCTTTTATCGTGTTCCCATCTCGCAGAGGGTTGCTCGAATCAGAAGGTTCGCACTCCAGGCAATGGTTTCCACGTGCTGCTGTATTTCCTTCCTTTTATTTTTTCTTATCTTAACTCTGCTTCGTCAGCGTGGCCTCCCGTAGTAGTGAAAAAAAGAGGGAAAGCACCACTCACTGTCCCATCTTAGTCATTCACACGTGCTCTACTGCCCGCCGGTTTTCCGCGAACAAATAAGGAGGGCCCATGGAGGGTCCGCGTGGCTGACGTTAGCAATACCATTTTTTTTTTTACAAACATCCGGGGCGAGAACGCCGGGTTCGAACTGTCGCAGAAGCTTCGCGATGCGTCGAATTGTCTCTGACCATTTGCTAAAGGGCAGTGCGCCCTGTTTTTATCCGTGGGCAATACTTAGGGGAAACTTAAACACTAGGCCCGTGGAACATTTTGTGAAAACATTTTCATGCTTCGTCGTACAACTGGGAATTCTCGACTAGCCCACAACATTAAGAAAATTGCCGTTAAGCATGGCGTTAACGTTATATTCTCTGCTCCCTGCAAGCTCTCGGAGCTGTGCCCACGCATATCACGAGGCAATTCGAGAATTCCCAGTTGTACGACGAAGCATGAAAATGTTTTCGCAATATTTAGACAAGGCGTCTCCAGGTCAGTGGCAGCTGAAATATCTGAGCACTCTCGTATTGCAGGTTCAGGTGCTATACGGGGCTCGCCACGACCGGGAGCACACTGTCGCGTTGTCGTTGACAGCACCCACGTGGGCAAGTTCCATACATTTATGGCATTGCTGCGATTTCATAGGTCACAAAAGGCACTCCTAGGATGTACAATCCTAGGTCACAAAAGGCACTCCTCCCTTAAGTAGTGCCCATTCAAAAATAATGAAAAGAGCAATAGCCATGAATTGCCTCAATTCCGCTTTAGAAAAATCATGTCCGCTTCAAATGTTTGAAAGTGTTCAAATGCAAACTGAGCGATTGCGCATGTCCTGCTTTCCTCCAGTTTTATTGTCAGCTGTTTCAGAGACGCTGCTACAAAAGAAAAGGCCCATCAAAAGGACAGATAAGCAAGACCAGAGGCTGCCAACTCAAGTAGTCCCATACCTTCACAGAGTTTCTCATAATCTTAAGAAAGTTGCAAGCAGATACGGTGTTAACGTGCTCTTCTCCACCCCAAGCAAGCTATCAAAAGTTTGCCCAATGATGATTAGTAAGAAAAAGCCGATTTGCACTATAAACCACCAACTCGTTTTCACCCGTTGCACCACTAAGGTAGTGTACAGCATTCCGCTAATTTGCAATAGAGTGTACATTGGTCAAACGGGACGCTGTTTTAATGAGAGAGCTAGGGAGCATTATAATCTGGTGAAAGAAGGGAAGAGTGGCCATCTTGCTATCCACTGCCGGGATTGTAAGTGTAAACTCATATTTCGGAAAACTAAATTTCTTGGGCGTGGAAAGGATCGGATGGAAAGAGAGATTATTGAGGCACATCGCATCAGAAAAGCAGGTGGTCAGTGTGTCAGCACCGCTTCCTTGTCTCTTCTTGATAATGAAATGGCGTTTTTGGATCATTGCGGTTGATTGCCACGAGACGATAGTAGCGCTGCATTTAAGCTTCTGTCTTCTCAATAAAAATCAGTTGGAAGTGCAGCATTCGTCCTGTCGTATGTGTGTCTAGTTCGTTTTTTCGTGCTGCTTCGTTTTTTTTTAAGATGAATCAATAGCAACTGGCCCAAACTTCGGTGCTTTTGTCTCTGATTTATTGGGCACAAGAGTATCCAACTACACAGAAGGCTTGCCTGTAGAGCCGCCTCATGTTTTCGGTTGAGGACACAGGCAGGTTGATAATTGTGTTCCTAGAATGTCGGCGACCGGTCTTTGCCATGAATGCACATGAGGACGATGCACAACTTGTCAATCTTCTATTTGCCTTCCAATCGAGGACAATCTGAAAGTTGCCGTCACTGTACTAATGTATGCAGCAAGATGTCTTCACTGTTCCGCTTCCTTGAGCAGCCCGTCGCGGATGCCGCCGGACTGGAAGGATACCCGGAAGTATGAACTTTCATCGCCATATCATGGAACGGAATTAGGATCAGGGTCCCCCCAATGCAGGCACAAATGACAGAAAAGAAAGGGAGAAGATGACGATGATGTCCTCGGGCTTAATGGCACATACCCATGGCGGGGGATTGGCCAGGGAAGACAATTAGCAAGCGTTGTTGTTGTTGTTGTTGTTGTTGTTGTTGTTGTTGTTGTTGTTGTTGTTGTTGTTGTTGTTGTTGTTGTTGTTGTTGTTGTTGTCGTCGTCGTCGTCGTCGTCGTCGTCGTCGTCGTCGTCGTCGTCGTCGTCGTCGTTGTTGTTGTTGTCGTTGGCACATACCCATGGTGGGGGATTGGCCATGGTTTGGTGCGGAAAATGAGCGTGGTGGATGTCTATTGCAAGCAAGCGTTCCACGGAGCAAGCATTCCACAAGAAGCACTTCGCCGTCTTCACCTATCTACGTACTAGGAATCTGATGCAGCTATCTGGGCGTCTACACTCCAGCTCTTTGCGTAAATAAACGTTGTAGCGCTGCACACTCAGCGGTCAAAGACAAGCTGGTCTGCCGCGCCAAGAACAGGTACGTAGTCAGAAATTATCTCCGTACCGTTGCGAATTTCGCCTTAAGCGATGAGAAATCCGCATGCATACTGTATGCATATGCATAGCCTGTTATACGTCAGTGGTGCAGGCAGGAGCTTATTGGTTTACATTCTTTTTATGGCAGCTCCACCATACTATATGTATGCACATGCACACTACATATACTATTCACGCCAACGGATATAGTAATTCAACTAAATATGAAAGGTGGTTTCACATCAAGCATAAGCACGGCGGAGCAGTTGCCGTTGTGTGTCGTTGTTTATAGCAGACGAAGTGGCGTGAAGAAGAAATGAGACGTGAAATCTTTAGGGGGGTGGGGGTACATGGTCACATCTGCGCTTCACTTCGGTTGTTTCTCTGCCTTCATTAAAGCCTAAAGAATCAAATTCGTTGGGTCATGATCTATGCTGGCTGCTCCCCTTTGCGCCAAAAGCCCTGCTTACAGGCTATACGAAAGAGGTACACTGAGCGGTCACTGTATACGTTCCAGTCGACGGCCACCACTTCAAGCTTCGTAAATTAGATGTGCATATAATACCCGCAAAGCTTGTGTAACAGCAGCTGAAACTGTAGAGAGGTTATGAAAAGCAGTGACCTCAGCATTTAAATACAAGCTTCACAGTCAAATGGCCATATTTAGCGATGAAATACTTAAGTTGGCATTGCTCGCTGGTTACAGTATGCACACTACAGCAGACCAGAATCCAGAGCCGCTCTCGGGCGCGGCCATTTTCTACCGACTGGCGCGCCGCGATGCGGGTTTTTCACAGGGGACTGCGGGGCCGCGTCAGCTCCGCGGTCGCGCCTGCATACAATACAGCCTTGAATTACTGCATTGCGGGCGCTAAAAGAACTTTGTCCAGAATACTTCCACAGCGTGGTAGTAATGCAGGAAGTCTTTGCGTTATCAAAATGATGAAATTGATGTGTTAATCGTGACATTTAGTTCGGCATTCACGTTAATTGTGCCGGCTCTTAGCACGCGCTCGCGCTTATGTCGCTACCGCCTTGGTGCTCCATCACACAGAAAAACCTTTTTGATCAGTATCAAGCATTATGTGCACATCTAGCATGCAATTTCAATTCCCATGCGCTCTTAATCCTTCCTGCCGGCTATAAGACACCCACCACAATTAGGGCTTTCTTGTCGCCAGCTATGTGGTGCGACAGTTACATCAGCAAATTATCGTTGTGAGCTCAACTGAGTCGCAGGAAAAACAATTTTTATCATGGTTTATGCTATCTTGGCGCATAAAAACGTATTTTCGCTTAATTTATCAAATAAATTTGAATCAATATCAGCAGAGAGGCCAGCTTTCACGAATTCTGCGGCCCAAAGTCGCGTTTATTTTATTCGGAATCTCTCAGCGCGTGTCACAGCGTCGCGTAGCCGCTTGGCCAAGTGTCATAGAATGTAATAAAATCGCGCATAATATTGCTGTGATTCAGGCAGGCACCAACAACAGAGAGATACTACGGTCAGCCCTTTACCCCGCCGATCCCCTCTGACATACATGCGGAAATAGCAACATAAATTGGTAGCGGTCGTCCTTACATCCCCGTGCACGAAATGTGTTGAACAGAAACAATAGCAAGCTCAGTGCACGTATGTCTAAGACGTACTGGTGATTGAAAACACGCGCTTCGCCTGGACAACCGTCGGTCTGCAGCTGGTCGATCCGGTTACCGCTTGCACATCACTGCGCCATCGAGTCAAATCAATAAATATGCATTCTGATGCATAAAATTATCATAGAGGGTATCGTACGTAAAAGACGGCAACAAACGACACGCCAGAGCAGAAATGGGCTTGTGAGTATTTCCAGTCCGCACCCTACCTGGTCGACTACCCTCGGATATGTGTGTAACAATGTGTAACAATGTGTGTCGGATAACTGTAGAACGGCCTGGGGAAATCTGAGTAGTGATGCACAGCACACACCTACATACGTTAGGCGATAGAGCGCATCCGCGACGCAACCGAAGAACACGTAAATACGCATTCTACGCGCCGCCGGCGCGACCGGCCCGCAGTCCAACGTGCCGCGCGCGCCGACAGATGGCGACTGGTGTCGAGAGTAGGGCGCTCCGGCAGCCCTGCGTGCGAGGGTAAAAATATCTGGTCTATAGTGTCATTTTGAAGTCAAAGAAGGGTCGGTCAATTGGCTGTGGCCCTGTTAAAAAAAATTACTAGCAGCCGACGAATCAAGTGAAGCATGTGGCAGGCCAAAATCAAGCTAAAATTTACCTTCAGCATGTTGTGGCGATATACCTTGTGCTTGGGACGAGGGCGGCGTAGAATTTGGCGACTTTCACGAGCGTGCTTATATTGACATTTGGTGCCCTGCGGCCGTCGCCTTATTGGATGTTGCATAGCCGCATTAAGCAGCTGACACAAAAGCTGGAAATAAACCCTTTCCTCGCTCTCACTTCTAGAGGACATGCTTATATATGTTCAGTCTAAGCATAATCGAGCGTGTTTTTAAATGTCACGTTAGACGCGAACTTGTTTGTCGAGCTGTTGTTTGATGTTCGAAAACGTCTGACGTGGGCGGTCGACGGACGCTTCAGAGAGATATTAAAATCAATGGTCTGGTTTGGTTTATGGGGGTTTAGCGTCCCAAAATGACTCAGGCTATGAGGGACGCCGTCGGGAAGGGCTCCACAGATTTCGACCTCTTGGGGTTCTTTAGCGTGCACTGACATCGCACAGCACACGGGCCTATAGAATTTCGCCTTCATCGAAATTCGACCACCGCGGCCGGGATCGAACCCGCGTCTTTCGGGTCAGCAGCCGAGCGCCATAACCACTGAGTCACTGTAGCGGACTAAAACCAATGGTGTTAACAATGAAGGTTACTGTCCTACGTGTGGATGACAAAATTTGAAGTGCAATGCTCGCGTTTTCCAAGTTTTTTGAGTGACACGGGCCTTGACTCGCGGTTGTGATGCCATAAAATGTGTGTTCACATACTGTCATATATCTCTCTTTCCACCACATCACGACCCTCTTTCTTCTGCATGCTTCTCTTCTTACCCAGTGCAGAGGAGCAGGCCAGGTATTCATTTTTCCGGCCGACCTCTTTGGTCTTCCCATGATTAAACTTATCTCTCTGTTGAAGCGCAATTTTCGTCATTTGGTACTATACAGGTAAGCAAGAATCTCAAATTGTCATGCTTCTTGCACAGAAAACAGGCAAGCTAGAAAAGTTTGCCCGTCACTATCGCTTGAGTTCCAACTTGTAAAGCTGGCCTTTGAGTTAATTGCTGATCATGAATTTTATTAACGATGCGCTATACTTTAAATATGCATATAGGATTCTAATCGTGTGTACCGGTGGGAAGCGACAATAATGAGGTCGCCTTTTTTTTTAGCGTTGTTTTCTCAGAGGAACCGCGCCTTGTTTCGCATGCAGTTCGCTCGTATACGCATGCAGTGGATGAAAGGCATGCTAAATAACGTAAGGCCGTCATTACTGAATTTACTCGCGTACAGGTCGACCTGTTTTTTTTTTTTTCCTTTAGTGACGCTCTATAAATGACCAATACATGGATCACGGCTAGCGTGAGGCGCAAACACGGCTACTGCAACGGAAGGCATTTACATATTTTCAATGCCGTGATTGTAGTGCTTAACGTGTTTTTGTACTGGCTGTTTGAATGTCTGCCATTTCTTTTCTGAATATCTTGTATTTGGACCTTTCACTAGCCGAGCTGGCTATGGGCCCAATCAAGTCTGTGTGCATTGATTTCACAAAATAAAAAAATGAGAGAGAGAGAGAGAGAGAGAGAGAGAGAGAGAGAGAGAGAGAGAGAGAGAGAGAGAGAGAGAGAGAGAGAGAGAGAGAGAGAGAGAGAGAGAGAGAGAGAGAGAGAGAGAGAGAGAGAGAGAGAGAGAGAGAGAGAGAGAGAGAGAGAGAGATAAACCGACTGCAATAACACTACCCCGGAAAGTTGTGCGTTCTGGCCGCCTTTGAGCCTTCACAAACTACGGCACCGTCCCTACTGCGCAAAGGTTTTACGCGCCCCTTCTTTTCGAGAGAGCCACATAAAACGTTCCCAGATCACGTCGATATGGAGACAAGCACGGAGCCCCGCCGTGCCATCGACGCGTTGACCGGGGCGCGTCAGGGGCCTCGTCGTAAAAACGAAACTTCTAGTCGCTGTCTCCTCCACGCGGCCAGTAACGCCTCTCGAAGGTGGGCAGCCCTTATCGGCAGCATTTCAGCGAGGCGTCATTTTCCGCACAGAGGCGTCGAAAAATTGGGCGGCAGTACGCCGAGTTGGATGCAACCGGAAAGCGCGCCAGCTATAATAGGCCGTGAGGAACGCAGCGAAGAGCGCCTTTTCGCAAGCGATCACAACGCCAAGCTTTCTATTCACCAGTGGAGGATTATGCTGCCGTTAACATATACGACATCGTTGACACTGCTGTCAATAAGAGTGTCTGCTGAACTTCAACGATAATAAACGAAGCCGTTTATGTCTCTTGTTTTGAAGCGAAAGCTTCACTGCGCTAGATAAAGCGGATTTAGCCGTGCGTTGCCGGTTGAGCTTCAAGTGGGCCAGCAGTCAAGTGTGGCTATAGGCGTTACCATATGGGGTCCACCATGGTGTCGCACCACTTGACCTTTGACCTTTCGATTCGCCGGCAGAGGGCGGTAGAATAGGCCGCAGCGTTCATTGGGTGACCAACCTCTCGAGATGAACCATTAATATAACTTCCACCCTGGATGGCAGGGTGGGCGCGCTGCCTACCCAAGCTGCACAGGTAATCGGTCCAATATCGGTAATGAGTGCTTTCACTCTGGTCCTTTGTAGGACCAACATTTGCCAACACATTTCCAGTATTGGTCCGATTTGCTGTAAAATGAAAATTGGTTGTTGGGGAAAGGAAATGGCGCAGTATCTGTCTCACATATCGGCGGACACCTGAACCGCGCCGTAAGGGAATAGGGATAAAGGAGAGAATGAAAGAAGAAAGGAACAAAGAGGTGCCGTAGTGGAGAGCTCCGGAATAATTTCGACCAACAGGGGATCTTTAACGTGCACTGACATCGCACAGCACACGGGCGTCTATGCGTTTCGCCTCCATAGAAACGCTGCTGGGGTATCCAGTGTGCAGAACTATCTCAGCATTACAGACGCCAAGCCGCGTCTACTTGTCTGGGTGTGTGATTCTTGGGTGGTTGGGTGAGGGGGAGAGTGGTGGGAAGAAGAGGAATGCGCAGCCCGGTAATCTACTTGCCTGATACACCACAGCTTTCGCCCTCTGTTCAGCAATAGTTAAACCGCAGTGAATTTTTCTCTCGCTCGCTCAACGGAGCGAAGTGTCTTCATCGTCACAGCTCAGACATTTGGCGCCCTGCGGCGGTCGCCTTAATTGCATGATGCTGGCTGAGAGCTTCCGTTGGTTGGCCTATGCACCGTTTTTTTTTTCCTTTTCTTTCTGGTTCCCGAAGTTAGAGGATCGACCTATATGACCTATCGAACAATATGCTTGCAAATACAGTATGCAGTTATCTACATCCTATTCTATTCGATTCTCACTGAATGATACCAGCGACAGCAATAGCTTATATACCAATGACGAAATGCAAAAGGAGTCAAAGAAATTGGATTCGAACGAAATAATTACGTCATTCTCGCCATGTGTAACAAGGTGCCAAATCACTACGCAAGCATACTGTAATAGGCAGTCGCGCACAAAACTATTCGCGCTTGAACTGTTTCCGCTGGTCATCTGCAGTCAACGATGTTTGTTAAGAATCGCCTCGTATATACATAGACCCTTCTATCCCATGAAAATCATCTTCTCAGCAATATAGGCTCGGGTGCCTAATGAGAACACTCTGTAAGAGTGCCACGTGGTGCGGAGCAGCTGCTGCTGCCGGCAGCGCGGCGCGCCAGCGAAACAGAGCTGCCACAGCTGTGCGCATGCGCCGTGTCAAGTAGGACGAAGATGAAGAAAAAACGCCCAGCGAAACGGAGCGGCGAAAGACTGATTATGCAATCCAACTTAGCAAGTTCCACTCGGCCAGCTGTAGCTATCGCGTCACTCCAGGTTTAACCCGAGCTAAACCACCGCCAATTTTTTTTTTTTTGTAGCGATAGCTACATTACTGTAGAATCTCGAGCCTGCAGCGTGGTTGGTCACGTGGTGCGGCGCGACGCCGTGGATGGTCACGTGGTTGGTCACGTGACCAAGTTCCACTCGGCCAGCTGTAGCTATCGCGTCACTCCAGGGTTAACCAGAGTTAAACCTCCGCCAATTTTTTTGCTATCAACGTTCTTGCTATCGTCAAAAACGTTCATCTGTGGCTTTCCATGACAGTCTTAACTACTCGGTGCGGGCGATGGACAAACTTTAAAAGAAAGATTTTGCTAAGCATCAGAAGAATGGGTCATTTCTTCATAACAGTAGCTTACAAGAATTCTGGACTTGTTTTGAAGTTTTAATTATCATTAAATTTTATTGCGTTGTTGTTCAGGTAGCCTTTTCATACTTGGTGAGCATGATTCCAGGAGGGTAGGGAATAATTGCACGGCACTTGTTTCTTCATATCTGTGAACAAAAAATAACGGCGACAATTTTCAAATTTATGTCGCTGGCGTTTTAGTGCCTTTCACTAAGTTTTTCCGAGCACTGTTTCGGCCGAACCATCTTCTCTGCCAAGGTATGCAGCGAACGACTGAGGGACGGCACGCTCATCACACACGCTCCACGCACGCCATGGCCCTGTGACGTCAGAGTAAATCGGACGCCAGACGTCATGAGACCTGCCCATCTTTTCTCATACAGCTAGTTGCTGTAAAATAAAAAAAAAATTGGTTAATACGACTCAACTAATGAGGTTTTTAGTCGCTGCTTATGAGGCTCATGGTGGTCGCACGCTTAGTAAGTTAAATTCTAGAGGTCCGTGTGCTGTGCGATGTCAGTGCACGTAAAAGAATCCCAAGTGGTCAAAATTTCCGGAGCCCTTCACTACGGCGTCCCCCATAGCTTGAGTCGCTTTGGGATATTAAACTCCTATAATCCTAAACATAAAGCTTGGTAAGTTAGGAAGTAACGGCCACCGTCACTTATATCTCAGCCCGAATCGCCCTGTACGAAATTTGCGGTCTCCCGGCCCGCCCACGACAGTACGCACAGCCCAACTGTATACACAGCGGGCCAAAACTGTATCCGGAAATCCGAAGCGCGGGCGCGAACGGTGCGGCGCGGGTCGTGTCACCACGACACCCCGTCGAGCGCGAGAACCACTTCCGGGCGTCGAAAGGCGCGTCACGAAGAGCCGCCGCTGTCCCCCTGTGTAAACAGGCTGAGTGAGGAGCCCCTTGACAACGCGTGTTTGCACGCGCCCAGCGTGTGTGTGTGCACTGGGGAGAGAGGCCTGCCAAACCTCTCGAGCTTTCGCCTACCGACGTCGAGCGAGTGCGCGACAAGCAGACACAACGTGATAAGGGCTGCTGATGGACCCCTAATGGGATTACCAGCAGCGTCTTCATGCGCGCTCTCCACGCAGGAGTCACACGGGAGTGTGTATATGATCTCTGCTTGTTCATACACATAAAAGTCAGCACTCGGTGTGTGCCCGTGTGGCCTAGTCGAAAATCGCTATTGGTGTTTTCTGCTCGCTGGCGCGTACACTCTCAGCCAAAAGTTTTTAAAACGTACTATCAGTCTTACCCGCTCCCTAGTATCGACGACGCAACTGACACCGTCAGGCACGACCTTCCCCGAAAACTATAATATCGGACAGTTAACCACCTTCCGGAGTCTCGAACTCCGTGCCTATCTGCGCCGGGTGGGAGTTGAGCACCACTTGAGCGTCGTCGTACCACCCGCAAGCGAATGACCTCATTGAGCGGACCTATCAAACAGTACAATCCCGACTGGCTCCCTACTGCACCATTAACAAACAAGATGAGGCTGGCTGCGACCAGCATCTCCTGAAGGCAGCCTACACTTCTCTGAAAAGTTCCGCTGGAGCAACGCCTCATAATGTTGTGTATACGGTCAGCAGCCTCAACTTGCAGCGGCGCGCAACTTGGAAACCCCTATTAACATTGGAACACCTTTGACACAACAGGCAGCTTGCTAGAATGTCAGGTCGGAAGCACGTAAGAGGCGCAGAAGCGCAACTTCAAACGCTGTCGTCGGCCAGCACCTGGCTACAAAGTTGGATACGAGGTTTCGGTGCGGCGGGCCTCCAGTCAGCGGGGAGGAAACTGATAGCGAAATTCGAGGTGCCCTACGTCATCACCGAACGCTTGGGCAACTATACGTGGCTTGTGTGTACTGCGTCGTCTCAGGCAGGCACGGGGAGCCCGAGGAGACAAAAAAATGATCTGTGCTTGTGTCGCGTTCTAAGAAAAGGGTCGTCCGCCGGCAAGACCGACGATGTGGTGGTGCGTATTTCTTTCAGGTCCGCTGTCGTGGCCGAGTAACATAGCAAAAGAAGTGGACGACGCGGGACCAAGAGAAGACAACGACATGAAGATAGATTGAAGCAAGGTGTTCGAACTAACGGCCGCGTTCCTGCTCCTATCTCCTGTACCGTATGCATACATCATGGTCTTATGTGTAGACTATCAGTGAACGTGTATTTGTACCGTCTTCTTCGAAAATTCATGGGTGACCATGCATTTGCTGCTGGGTGGCCTCACGGGGCTCAAGCAGCGCAGCTCGCATACACAAAAACCAACAAAAAAAAAACTTAAGAGGTCAGCAGGAAATCTCTTTACCTTCGCAGGCTTAAAGAGCTTACAGGGATCAGGGCTGGGCTCTATACTTAGATAAAGTATTTTTGATACCGATACCCGATGCACTAAAGAATTGCATTTCCGATGTCGACACAAGATACTGAACCAAAAATTTTTTTCCGATACAGATACTCCATACTGTATATATCGTCGATACTTCGATAAACCACTAAAATCGCCAATACTGATAAAACTGGTAACATTATTTGATAAGTTAAGAAATTGCTCTATTGTTTCTGGAAGTTTTAGTATATTTGAAAGGATATAAACTAATCCGGCCGCAAGTGTTTCTCCAATTTCTTTAAGCTTCACTATCGGCGCAGGTGGTTACGTGAAAACTTTAGCATTGGGCTTAATACGTCGTGACGTTGAAACGACCACTCCCATAAGCAGGATAGCAAAATGTTTTTTTTTTTAAGCTAATGCTTTTCGTGCGAACCGGTCTTTGAGCACTTGACTACATATGAATAAACTTGAAGCTGTTTCCGACGCTCTTCGTTTGTTATTGCAGTATTTACCGGTTGCCTCTGCCTGTATACCCTGTGCTAATAGGCGCAAGCTCCGTGCGCTTGGGAAAACCGAACAGCTATTTCCTCTGCAATACATGTTTAACAGAAGTTTCAAGTTGAACATTATTCGTTATAGGCTATAAAGAAAATACAAAGAATAAAAGTGCTTAAAGTTATCATCAGGCAAAGCATGTCTTGCTAATATCTACGGTCTAGACTTTCTTTTTTCATAACGGCAGTACCAGCAGCATTTCCTCAAATCGTCGGTCCGAAAAAGCCTCGCGATGCAGCTTTGCGTTAAGCGAAGCAGATGAAAAAAGCCTCTGTATACAGGAGCCCACGAGAAAGCTGCCGTGTTGTATTTTATGAAGATGTCTTTTAACGCGATGGCATTAAGGTTCCCGTTCAGCACCGCGTATTTGACGTTGGCGTGTCTAGAAAATCGGGGTTGGTCGAGAGTGTCGTGATGTAGCAACCACATGACCTCGCACGTGTAATTAAAACACCCCGCAAGGATCACAAAGTACAATAATAATGACGTCACTAAAATATTCCTCACTGTTCTACATGGTGGTGACGTCATTCCACTACCATTTCATAGTGCCTCTAAAAGTAGAAAAGCGACTGCGATAAAAAGAAAAACGGTCCAGCCAGGACTCGAACCACTGCCCCTTGAGTCGTCACCCGGGTGCACTACCCCTCGACCACTGAGGAACTTCTTGTTCTTTATTGCCTTCAAAAGAGTGGGAATAGAATTAAGGTGGTTATTTACAAAACTGAAGCACGCTTAGCTGGCCGTGAACATTCCAACTATTTCAGTTGTGTTAGATTTCGAACCAGCGCGATACAGTTTCATCACCGCAAACTCTGTCCTTCATCACGTCATGGATTTTTGAACGTTCGTTCGACTTGGTTAAAGGGAGGCCTTGTGAGAAATAAAAATGAAATTTTGAAAATAAAATAAACAAATAAATAAACTTAAGAACAGCGTCTGTGTCTGCGAAGGCCACTGAAGGGACCCATCGACACTATCACGTCATACCCTTAAGGCGGGGCTTAAGTGTCCGCTGAATTTTTTTCAGCAGATAAGAGTGAAGGATAGCCTCGTGAAATCGAGGATCCTCGAGGCAAAATGCGGCAGCGGATGCATGGACGAAACGATATGCCTTCGTAAAATGAAAAGGACGGCTGATTGTTGCAGTTATGAGACGTCAGATTAATGCTAAGCTGTGACACAGTCAATGTACGCACTGTGCTGTCTGGAAAGAGTGTCAGGAAATTTATTTTCTGCCTCCGCGAACGCTTCGGTTTCCTTGTTTCTGAAGAAGTGCCGCTCGGATTACTGTGTTTTAATGCGAGAGCGTTAGTACAGTAGCGAGTAAAAAAAATCAGCACTAGTGACGCGCCACCGGAGCGGCAGAAAGCGACGCTCGGCGCTGCGGTTACGAACACGCCTGTAACGAAAGTGTACCATGGCTGGCATGTTCGCAAAGCATGGCCTGGCGTAAGCCACGCGGTGCGATTTTCGCCGCTCTGGAGATGTCATAGTGCTAATCTTTTTTTACTCGCGACTGTACCCGCATGTTGGAAAAATATTACCCGGCTTCGGCGTTGGCTACCGTTTGAAGCCTCGAAGCCGGAGCGCCTGTTACAACTGGGCGCTCCGGCAACCCAGGTGGGCCACCTATAGGTCACGTGACCTTGTCACGTCCTCACAAACTGCCCACTGGATTGTGAGAAAAGTGACCACCATGGCGGGTGGCAGTTGAATTAATTATTGGTCGCGAGAGGTTGCTCGGGAAGAGCAACTTCGATCTTACTGAAGCCCCGCCGGTGGCAACACCTGCCATCGCAGGGCAGTGGCGCATCCCACTGCACCACTGCGCAAGGAGTGGTATGAGGACTCTCAGGGATATATGACTGTAAAGTAAAGAATGACCAATTTCACATATATGGACATTAATCCATTAACTCAATCGCGTCGCACCCTTAAGGCGGAACTTAAGTGTCCCCTCCAGTTTTTTTTTTCCTTCTATTTTTAGTGCGAAAGCACTTATACGGTCACCAACACCGAACAAGAATCAGTCACCGTACATACGTTCACCGTACGATCTTGTGCCGTTGCCTAGCAACCTGAGTTACTACCCGAGTGACTCGGGTAAGTTCGGAGGAGGGTCGCGCCAGACGCCCGAGAGGTTGCTCGGGAATAGCGCGCAACATGGGTCGCACAATCACTACCGGTGGCTGTGACAGGAACAGCCACCTGCCAGAACAGTGGTGCATCGCATAACCGCTGCGCCACAGCGCTGTTAGTGGTACGAGTACTCCAAGGGATCTATGAATGTTAAGTAGAAAATGACCAATTCCGCATATATGGGCATTAACCCACCAAAGGTAACGCGTCATGCCCTTAAGGGTGGAGCTTAAGAGTTCCCTTCAATTGAGGAATGAACGCCTGCTTTCGCGCGTCTACTGGGTTTAACTTAGTTAAACCCAGTAGACCAGTAAACCCAGTAAACCCCTAAAAATTTTAAATCATTTGCTTTGTCTTGTTGCTCTTGAACTTGTGTTTCGTCAACCTTAAACAGTGCCAACTGCACTCCGTGAAAACATGACTGTATGTAGTCTCCAAATGTTCTGAACACTACATATATTCTGACAAAAAAAAAAGATGTCTTTTATTATATGACTAGCTAACCGGAAGCTACAGGATACAGCGACTATCCTCTACCGACTGCAAATATTTTGCCCCGTCCTTCCTCCGATCAAATAAGTGGCTCTATTTTTGTTTTATATTTTTGGATCACCCTGGATAACGGAGCAAAAATTTATATTTTTGGAGCAAGTATAGAATATTTATAATCGTGTCTTGCCATGCGGCATTCTGTCCCACACTTAGCCGACATTTGAACTACTAATTAACAAGTCAAAAAAGGAAAAAGTGGGAGATACGTCAGGATAATTTTTCGTTCACGTCAAGCACACAACTAGACACGAATCTGCTGCAAAGTGTAGAACGCATGAGGTGCCAAGTGAAAAATGGGCTGTGTACGTTGTAGGGCTCGCGATGTATACGTATACTAAAAATGGCGATTCCTCGTCCGAGACCACACATGCACAGGTTGGCGCAGTAAAGTGAAACAAAGCGTTTATTCTCACATGCACGCTGCCGTGGTGGAAGCATAAACGAATCAGAGGACGTGCACGAAAAATAATTATAGAGGGAAAGACAACCAATGAGCAACAACGGCGGACAAAAATACTTTTTCACTAAAATTTAGTTAAAGAAAGTCAAGCATGTTGCTCAGATGATTCGACAGATGTGAATCTCCAGTCAACTCATTGAACGTCAAGGTGCGTCAGCGATATGCATGTCTCAGTTGGAGACGAGCAGCTTTTGGGGTTTTTTGCAGCTGCAGTATACAGTGTATACGCTCACCTGATGGAGACGGGAAAGATCCGACGGACAAAAGCAGCGCTAGGTTGTCTCAGACCGCTTGCAGCAATTGTATCCCTTAATTAAACAACCTGCATTTTCAGAAAAATTTTTAAATGCAGTTAATATTGTGCCTCAAGACTCGGGTTTGGTTGTCGCCTTGTTAAAAAATGCTTGCCTGCTGAAACATGCTGCTCTTCTAGCAATAACTTTATATTAACGACGTTTTAGAAGATAGGCTTCATACACCCACGCGCACGCGTATAGCTAGCCGCTCACTTGCAACACACCTGTACATGTTGCTAATGCAGACGAAAAGCTTTATATTGATGAAGGGGCCATAGTAAAAAGCCTTCATCATGTGATTGGCATTAAAGGTGTCTTCAAGGCGAGGAAGCCAGGAAATTTCTGTCTTAATGCTACATCGTGCGTATTCATTCATCGACACAGGTCTTTTCTCACATATAATTCACTTCAGAATTCTGGCAGGGGGTCAGGGGTGTGAGTTGGGAGAGAAAGCGGCTCAGGCGAAATAGAAGAACGCTAGCAGCCATCAAGTTTTGGTTAACGTTCAGGTCAGCCGAACTGCTGCCAACTGCATACGCAGTGAATGTGCCAGGGCTGCTCGTGCAAGCTGCAACGCGTGACGATGATACTTCAGCAAGCGTCGCTCTCTGCAGTGCAGCGGGCTAATTGCCGCGCGCGGCCTATCAAAGCACAAAGGCAAAGCAGCATCGGGGCCATGAGGTCTGCTTCTTAACGCACGCAAGCAACAGTCCATGAAGCAAATATATAAAAAGCGGCGCAAACGCAAAAACAATGCTTGGCACCGGTCACGTATTGCGCACGTCACGGCCCGCCATGCGTATGGCGCCGCAGCATGCATTGTCTGCAGATGGCCGCATTATACATGTATGCTGCAGGCCAGCCTGAAATGAGACCCTGAACGCAACCAGCTGAAACAGAGGGGGCGGGGCCAATCCGTGCCACGGGAGAGGGAAACGTGCCAGAGCGGACCACGCATGGGTCGTGACCCGCTCGCTGATTGGTGCGTCTTGCACTAAACGATAATATGGGGGCCGACAGCCCGCGCCTGCTGGCTGCGCGCGCAGCGAGTGGCAAGAGGGGGCACAGAGGGGGCGGCAGTGGCGCCATTACGAGGGGGGGGAGGCCTCGCGCCCGCGTGCTGTTCGCGCCAGCCGTGATAGCGGGTCTGGTGGTTTAGGGTCTCCCTCTCACGGCACACCGGGTGGTTAAATGGGACGCCCCCTCCACTTTCCGCCGCTTCCGTTTACATGTTTGTCGGCCCACTGTGTACATGGAAAGCTTTTTTGGCGGCACAAGGTTAGGGGGGTCGTTATACACTGCTCTCAGCTTCGTCTCGTCGCTCCCAAAAAGGAAATGGTGAAACGAAGTGACAGTCGCTGATGTAACCGAAAGCTCGCCACATTTACTTGATATGCCTATTTGAGGTCGGGTCGAAACGAAACAAAACTTTCGCCTCAACTCCGCTACATTATTCGCTTCCTCCGCTATTTGCTTTCGAACTCGAAGCAGACGCCCAAATGTACTGGCGTGACATTTTCTTTGGACTGGGCCGTGTTTTGAAGGCTCCATTAATGGCTTGCAACGCAGCTAACCATGGCGAGTTGTATTCGGCACGAGAGGGAACTTTTTCTATTCACGGCCGTGTTCAGCAAAAGCCAGTTTGGACTATTCAGCCTTGTGCTACCAACAGCTATATAGTTACAATGCTTCAGCGAATATACTTGTTGCATTATTACACGATTGTTTTCGTGATGAAGACGAACGGCCCTCCATGATACTCTGGTTAGTATAACGAGAGGAGTAAGGGATGAAAGAAGGCAATGTTGCGACTGTAATAATAATAAAGAAAAACAAAAAGTGGAAAGGCTATATAATAAGCTGCCAATCGAAATTGTGGTCTAGCCGATATAATCTGGCAAATAGCAGAATGGCATAAATATACAGGAAGCTTGAACAAATTGAAGTGAATGTTTAGGTATGAACTGATTGAAAATAATAGCGTGAATACGTGCTTTCTAACCAACCACAATCTTCCGTAATGTTCCCAAATACTCCGAACTGTTCGCCGCGCTGCCTTTTCATCAATTTACAGAGGAAGAGTGTCGTTAGTGACGCCTTCTCTTTACACTATACGCTTTAGGTGCTCTTTACTGACTATACTCTTATTATGAGGCTTCGTTAATGTGAAGAAAAATAGTGGACCTCCATTCAGCTAGTGCAATTGTAGGTTTAAATTCTCGCCGTATCTTAAAGGAAATCAATATACAAGCAAATCTGTGTTCGCGGACTTCTGCTTGTAAATCCTGTAGCATAATAAATAATGGGGCTCCATTATCAGATCCGCACAAAAACGTGGACGTGAAAAGAATACACAAGTGGATACCGGTACTCCAATAATGAAAATTGTTTTCCTCGTTTACAGTCAGCAGGCACAACGAACGGGCTTTCCTAACCCTTTTGGTAAATATTACGGATCGTGGTTTGCATTCATAGAGTGTACATAGAACGAGATTCCCGCTTAAACATTGACCCAGTGACGTAGGTCGCGACCACGTGGTCACGACTCACGACACAAAAGTATGCAGCATTTTTGAAATTGTAACACAGCTATGACGAAGAGGGCCGTTATTGTGTGGTCTTGGATGTGTGCGGGTGCATGAGCGCGTGTTCGATCACTTTGATCACCGTGTTTGATCACTAAAATATATTTTGTCAAAACACTATCGTAGTCGCTACGGGCGTGGTTACCCTCGGCACTGTGGCCCAACATATTTTGGCTACATCGCGCCAAAAGACAAGCGCTATCGGGAAGCTTACAGACAAAGCAACATCTCCAGTGCATGTAACTCGTCTAAATAGCCAAACATTTTTGGGCCACAGCGTCGAGGGAATCCGAGTTTTTGAAATTTAAAAACTGATATGGGTAATTACGATGGGCGACACGCATCTCAATAATTAATGAACCTAACAGGAATAGTTAAAAAGTTAACTATTCAATTTTAGTTTACTAGCCTTCTAGTTAGCACCTCTTATCTGTATTGTGATGTACTGCACCACTGACAATGCTATGCCAAAAAAAGCGCTTTTCTAACTCAGAAACCCTATTTTTAAAAATTGTGTAAAGTCTTAGGTGAAACACCCTGCATCTGCCAGCCGGCGGCACTACGAGGAAGCGTTGCCTTCGTCAAGCCGAACGATCCTAGGCCGAATATGATCACTGCATCTTCATGAAGCCCTTTTCAAAGTTTTCGTTAACTTTCATGGCAAGGTGTACACAATCCGCTTCCTCTCCAGTCGTTTTAAACCGAATCTAGTAGTATTGGTGACACACGATGCATTCTTTTTTTTTTTTTCTGCGAGGGCACTCCCATATATTTTGCAAATTGTTTCGCAACCTTTGGTTGACTCGGTGCAAGCAGCCAAAAGAAGTGAACGCGTGATCTAGCTGTGCACAACGTGGAGTTGTTTTACAGGGCGTTGCATATCTCCTTAGGTCCGCTTAGCACCATGAAGCACGCACGGCTTAGCACCATGAAGCACGCACGGTTCCTCGATCCACAGAGCGTCCACGCTGCCCTTCGCCAGATATACTATGGCGATGAAAAGTCTCTCGTACTGTATGGCTAATGGGAAAATAACCGCATGTGTGCTTCAGATGCTTTAGAAAAAGTGCAGTGACTGCATTGGAGAAATGCGAGAGCATTAGTGTTTGCCGCAACGTTGGTGGCTCCTATAGTCGACTTTGGTAGCTCTTGTTGATATGACGTCATATGGAATGTTCTAGAACTATTTGAAGACCTGCATATCATTCTACTTCTCAGACACCGACATTCAGGACTCCGTTTTTTGCTTTACTCTAATTGGTTGTAGGCGTGATGTCATCAGATGTATGGGATGACGTCACACCCCTATTACGTCACATGTTTTCACGAATTAACCCATTAATTAACAGCATCAAGTAACACCGTTAACTGTCATAATTAATTTAGCACTGTTAATTTGTGGTGTCAATTAGTGTTATTTGTTGGGATCGTTGATTAGAACAATTAATTATTGACTGATGTTAATTACAATGATTCCGACTTGATGTTGCTTAATCGCTGACTTTATACATTTCACCACACTACTCTTGCTTCCACGTTTTTCGGACACTTTTTGCAGACACTTCTGGTGCCGACATAGCCTAGTATGCTTTCGCATCAAAAATTTTGAGTGCACATCGCACACGTTCGATAAGGAAGATTCACACTGCGACGTCACCATGCTGGGATCCATGACGGAAGAATCGCATTCGCCGAGCCTACAGTGCGCAAGCAGTGACGCAGAAGGGCGAAAATAACTGTGCCGCCAAGAGTCTATGCATGTAGCATAGACTCTTGGCGGTACAATTATTCTCCTGCAGTGCACTGGGTGAAAACTAAAAGTTTTTACTGTACGTAAAATTATTACTCTTACAATATAGTTACATGAAGAAAAAGACCTGTATATGCTCACTGCTCTTGTTTTATATTTACCGCTTTTGTACTCGACGCCGAAATTTCTTAAAGAAATTATTTCGGTGTAGTGTTACAAAAGAATACATATGTTCATCATACAGCTCTCTGACGTCGGCATTTTCAGAGTCTGGATTATGATTTCTCCAAATAACGGGATTTTGTTTTAGGGACACCTTTTCTAACCCGCAGTTTGCCTAAAATTCGGCGAAAAGCCTGTCTCAACGTACTCCTCCTAGATTCACAAGTCCTGACTCAAGAGAGCCTACAAGTCCTGAAGTGTGTATGCCGCTCTTCTGACGCGGATAAATGACATACACGTATGCTGAACGCCGTGCCTTGCGTGTGACCACCGCGCAAAAACAGTATTATAAACTTCACTGGAGAGCAATCGCTGCATGACGTCGTTTCTTTCCGAGAATGGCTTCCGAGCAGCCTACGCATGAAATTACGAGTACTATACCTTTTATTTCCACCGTGTACCTTGCGATGTCAGTGGGCGTTAAAGAGCCTCAGGTGGCCGAAATTTTCAGACTCATCCACTAGTCTGAGTCGCTTTGGGACGTTAAATCCCATAAGCCAACCTTTTATTTTCATTGTTTCGCACTCTCTCAACGGCATTACCAGCGCGGTCATGCCACAACCAAGCCATTATATCTTCGCCGGCCTGCAGCACGTGGCAGAACGGATTGCACGTACATGTGGACCTATATACTCAAAGCGCCTACCTCTTATAACAGGGCCACTTCTGGAGGTAGCGGCGCGCGTTGTATAAATAGCGAGACTATACTCCGCTTTCTTTCACAGAGGAGGCGAGAGACGCATAACAGCGCTGCAGAAAAGACAACCGGCAGTGCCTCGATAACAAATGAGCCCTTATAAGCGCAGACTGACCACGTTCGTGCACGACAATGAACCTTCTCGACGGCACTTAGGCTCTACATAAGTGCTTATATACTCCCGTGCGTGCTTTCTTTGCCCCCAAAAAAACGCGATCAGAGGTTCAAGTTTCACAAAGGACTCGGAAAAGCGTACACGGCCGCGACGTTTACGTAAACACGGCCCAGCACACGTCGCTATACAAAAGCGGAAGCCCTGCCCGCTCTCTTTCTCTCCATCTCTTTCAAAGGCGCCATTTTTCACGGTCGTCACCGGTTAATACGCGCCATGCCGCAGAGAAAGCCGCGGTTGGTGCGACGGGACAGACAAGCATCAGGGCACTGCGCGGCTTCCTCAATTGACGCGTTCGGGGGAGGCGAGAGGGCGGGGAGGGGGGGGGGGGGGGAGACGGAGAGGAGTCAATCCTGTTGGGCGACGTTCGCGTCTAATCGCCGGCAGATTACGTGTGGTCGAGTTCGCGCATTCACTCATGCAGAACCCGGCTGCGAACAAGCAGTACGACGCCCCAATGTGCGACGTACTGGCATGAATAACAAAATAATGTAAAGGAAGGGGCGAGAATAAGGGGAGGAGGGCCGTATTCGGGTTCGGCAAACAATTGGCCGCAGACAGACAGAGTCGGTATACACACGACGAAGCTATGGAAGTGCACAATGGAAGCCCGGGGAAGGTGTCTTAAAGATCGTGGCGGCGCCTCGGGCGAGTGATGCATCGGGCGCGCACTCTACAACGGGCGTTCTCACAGCGGCGAGTGGCGCCCCGCTGCGGAGTTTCTGTTAACTAAGAATCGGGCGCCCGGTGCGTGACGCGAACAGGCTTGATCGAGGGTTTATGCGTGTACTACGCTCGCCACCGGTGTCCTCCTCAGTGTACGGGTGCGCGTTTGCATATATAGACACGTAGGCGGGCATACAGAACATGCCGCTTTTCATTCCCCTCCCTTTGTTGGCGCCGTACGGGACGTCGTAACCCGAACGAAGGCTGTGAGGGTGAGGGATGCGGGGTCACGCTTTCGCAACGTGATTTCACGAGTTCACGCTCACGCCGCCCGCGGGTATATATTGGCCTTTAGGACGAGAGCTGCAAGACTGCCTTAGATACATAACCTTAAGTCCGCCATAAAGGCACCACAGCTACAAATGTAACAAAAAGCTCAGAGTCGTGTTTCTTGTCGAGCACGCGAGGAGAGCTGCTGGTAGCGATTTAAGCGGGTGAGCATTTATTCCTCATATCCGCTTACTTCGGCATGCGTGCTACTGCGATCGTTTACAGGCACGTATAGACTTTTAGTAAGAGCCCAAGTGGGCTTGCGTTTGGGTCACTCCGAGTGGCAAAGTCTTGCATCTCCAGCGTTCCATATCTCTCAAAGATTAAGACGAGCTCTACTTCTTTTTCCAAATGTTACACCTTCAACGGATAATACAAGGGCCCTCAAACACCGCTTAGAAGCAAATTCCCCTGGGCTCTAAATTTTTTGCAAAGGTCACCCTCGTCATCACGGCGCATATCATGCGAGGAAGGATCATGGAGGGAAATCTAAACTGCACTGAAATTGGGCTGTGACTCTCCCCTCCTTTCAAAAGGTTGATCGTGTCATTGACGCCAGATACTGATTTATTCTCTACATAACATAAGTCATAATATAACATAAGTGCGTAATATAAGTAAAAAATTAATAAGAGGCCAATCGAAGCTTGCTTGAAAGCAAAACTATAGACGATAGCGATCTGCACTGCAGTGCTGGTGGTCAAACCTCTGTTGTGAGCAGACTGATTATGCTCACGTTCTTGTCTGCTGTTGAAACATCGACGAACGATAAAAAGCCCCCGCTGCACCGCCTCATGTGTAAACGCATGCATCTTATATCAGCAAGTAATAAACGTGGGCGGTGAACAATGTACACCAACACTGACAGCAAAGCGTGCGAACCGCCTGCAGCCCTGCATGCATGGTGCAACGCTTACGGCCCAACGGGAACAATATAGTAGGCACATCCCGTTGGCTGAAAAACTACACATTCGCGCTCTTCCGAAAACCTGTTCTTTGGCTTCATTTTCTATTAACCTCCCTGTTTTCCTTCACCTTTATATCCCCTCATCCCATCCCCCCAGTGCAAGGATAGTAAACCGGTTTCTTTTCCCGCTCAACCTTCCCGCCCTTCCTTCTCCTTCTCCTCCGCATCCTGTTCTTCAACCGCTGGATTCCCGGCTTCTCCCGTAAGAACGAAAGCCAGCGCGTCTTTAATCGCAGAATATTACATCACTTTGTGTTACAGTGACTAGTCCATCTGTAGTGAATACGTGCACATCATTTATTTCTTACGATCGCCACCTGACTCAAGTAATTATTAAAAAAAGAGCTATGTTTTGCGTTTATAAGTCGATAGCGTGGAACTGAGCACTGCTAAGTCGCATGAACGCTTTTCTTTTTTGTTATACTGTCCATATAAGGAGAGTTCGGTAGCCGACCGAGGTTCCCTTCACCCAGAAGAAAACCATATTACACATTCGCTCTTACTCATGTGCTTGTGCACTCGCGAAGTAAGTCGTTTTGTGCAAGGAAAGGAAATGCTCGACTAGCACTTGCGAGCTGGAAAGGCACATGTTTCTCTCCTCTTTAACTGCTGTTTGCAGACTTCGTTAAAGCGCAGCGCCGTTTTCATCATCGCGTGGGAACCAAGATTTGGCGCATACAAGCTGTTCGTTTTAAACAGTGCCCGCACCGCAACGCACTCAGATGGCGCACGTAAGCTGGAGAAGCAGCGCGAAGCGAAGTTTGGTTCTTCTACTCGTCCCTCTCTCTCAAGCGAAACACTCTAAAGCACGCGTCTGAGACACGTAAAATGAAAATATACGCGGACTGCTGAGGACCTGCAGGGACAGTGCCACTTTCCGAGGCTGACGGCCATGTGCGATGGATCGGTTCCGCGCCGCAGTCGAGGAGCACTTTTTACAGAACCGCGGGATGCCAGCGTTGTTCGATACGAGCGAGACGCGCTGAGCGGAAAGGTTGCAGCATGAGGGCCGGGCGTGAGCTATGCGGCTCACGGCGGGACGTCTCGTCGCTCACGTCTATGGCGGGAGCTTTTGAAGAAAGTACGTTTGCGCGGCTTTTAAAGCCAACCATAACGCGGCACCGGTTTTATTTTCCTTTTTTTTTTCAGGTAGTACTCGTCCCTTTCCATTTCTTCCGAATCTCCGCTCTCGCGGGGAGAGACGGCGGAAGCGGCTTCGCGACGGAAGTAGACGACGCCCCGCGGGGAGAGGAAACGGCGGAAGTTGCGCGGTAACCTTATGGCGCGCCGTTTGTGGAGCGCCCGTCCAACAACAACAGTGCCAGAGGGAAATTGGTTTCGTGAGACGTTGCAGTGCGTGTGAAGTGCGGCTCGCGCCAGGAAACTCGAGAACGGGCACACAACGCGTCCCAAGGAGAGGCGCCTCTTTCGAGCGAGAAGAAACGAGGTTTGCTGCGTAACCCGTGTATAAACGCGAGGGTCCCCGCTACTAACATAAATCACAGCGGTAAAGAATATAATGATTATGATGTAGTATTAGGTGTTGGGTTAGTTGATTCGTAGTAAATTTGAATGGCGCAAAGGAACAAACACAGAAAGACAGAAAGAAGAAAGATAGAAAGAGATTATGATGACTTCGACGAAAACGATTATGATAGTCTCCTGAACACTATTTTAATTGCGACAACACTATTTTAATTTCTCAATAATCTAATTTAGCTACAACTGGATAATTAAGTTTTGAATCGCTCCTGGTTTGAACGAGAATAGAGTTGCTAAGTTAACAGGAAAAAACAACGCTGATTAGCGCAAGATGTGATAACGAGTGGCTTGATTCTCAGCCGTTTTCAGCACCTTGAGAAAATTTCGAGAAATATTAGACTGCACCGACTCGAAAGCGTCACGGCAGCGCTCAGCGAGTGACGCCACTGGCGCGAAATTTCTCGAAAGGAAGCGCCCACAACGCGCACATTTTGATTTTCGTGCCTAAGGCGCGCTCGCCAGACGACGCAGATAAAAAGCGGGAAAGATGGAATCAGCACAAACTTCGTCTGTGCTCGGCGACTCTTCAGAACAGGAGGGGGGGGGGGGGGGGCAATGCGGGCGTTTGTCCCCCAACATTTCTCCAGAGGGTGCAGCCCCCCCCCCCCCCCCCCCAAGTCTCCAACTTCTTGCACTCAGATCAAATTCCTCACAAACGCTTCAACTTTAGGACGTTATAAATGTAAAGCACAGGTGGGCTGAGCTCGTTGGCTTCATAGCCAGCCTTAAAACGTTTCATTTCAGTGACCTAAACCAATCATGTCCCAACAGAAATTGTTAATTGACTGAGCTCTGTTCATGAGCATGATTATTAGCATTTAAACTGTATGAACAAACCTTTTAATGCAGTGCATCATCCTCATGTGTACATCTTTACATATAGAAACTTGCCCATTTCAATTTAAGCTTTATATGCATTACAAATACACTTCTGAACAGCGAAGTATGAACATATAAACAAAAAGTAAATAAATTGAATAAGCATTTAAATAAAACATGAAATAAACAAACAAACAACAAAAAATCTAGAAGACCTGCCCCTCCCACTCGAAAAAAAGTTCCGAAGTCCCTGTCTGTGCCGACCAGACTATATATGTTTGGTGCGCACCGGCCCTCTATGGCAAAATTAACCATGCAGCAAGGTTTGCTTCTTTATGGCACCCCTAATGATCACAAGGTCTCGAAAGGTGAGGACAGGGGTTATCCTCACCTCACAGATATTTGAATCTTAAGGAGTGCCATAAGTGCTCCACCACACGTCTAATAAACAAGCCCTGTTGTCTTGCTACTTTCGGAAAAGACTACGGGATGTCGCCCTATACCACTTTTCTGGCCCCAATCACCTTCTACTCCACGGCGCGATCAAGATGCCATCAAGATGCTCTTACCGCACCTTTCCTTGCTTCATGCCCCCGTCATTCTCATGACGCGTTCAACATTTTCTGTAACACACTAAAAATTTCGAATTGAAACACTGGCCAATACACCGGATTGCGGTTACCATGCACCATGAGCCACCCTTTAATGTATACTACTACGCCCTTTCGGCAATGGATTTCATGCTTGCACCTACCCTGGGCGACGAGATAGACTGGCAACTTTTTAAGGCACCTTTACCGGAACTGATGCTGTTCTCCGAGCGAAGAAAGAAGCAAAAAATTTAATAGTATGAGAAAGAGTGGGAATAAACAGTTCGGCGGGACATTGTGTACGGGCAGCACCCACTGCAACGAAGTGAATATCAGTGTACGAAGTCAAATAAACTGCGAAAAAAAAAAGGCAGTCGGGCGGGGGGGCTACTGCTATTATATATCCATGCGCATGACTCGTTGCAAGATTTCTCTCCAAGGCTTCCGCTTAATTTTTCCTCCTGGTGTTGCGATAAAACCGGTGCGTGGATTACAGTACTTGCCCTGTTTACAACACAAGTTTACGACGCAAGAAGCTCCTTTTCTCAAGCATAATTAGCGTATGCGTTTCGCTGAGACCCGTACCTAATACACGCCTGGCATTTCCCGTCACTGTGTGCCATCCGAGTGCCGCAATGCCACTCGCTCCCATTGAGCTGAGGCCGGAAATAGCGCTGGCGTTGGTGCAACGCGAGCAGTATACGCGACCCCTGACCGGCACACGCTTGCGTATACATTAATGCACAGGCAGGCAATTGGAGATACTGCTCGTTGCGTAACGTTGCATATGTACGCCGTGCCCTTATGGAAGCTGGCCCACGGTGCATACGGTACACGTATACGCTTTTCGCGTGGAGGCCACATCCACACACAGGCTTAGCACAGACACAATCGCTTTGCAGCGGCGCGAACAGTCGGTGTGCTCATGTCGGTCTGTATGCCGTGATGCACCAATGTGTGCATACGCTCCCGAGACTATATGCGCAGCACGCCCCGAGAGCGCTTTGAAAAGAGCACATGTATAGGAGAGGATCCGAGAGACAGGAGCGCAGCTCTTCAGGGGGACCTCGCGGTTGCCTCGGCCACACTCCCACGCCCAACAATGGTGGCGACCGTCATTCATTTCCCCTCCCCACGAAAATACAGCGCGCGAGTGTCGCAGGCACCGCGCGGCAAGTTGTTACGCGCCGGTATATTTAGGCGTGCAGAATCGAGGCACCGACTAGTACATGTGTATTATACTCGGAAAGCAAAGACCCCGGTGGAAAAAAAAATCAGTGGAACGAAGAAAAATAGAGAGAATGCACGCATTCTTTTTCCCCCTCTGTGTCGTAGTTCTGAGAGTGACGAATTCTCAACCAAATGACCCAGTGGCACATTTTATGCTGCCTTCCAGCCAGAGCTTTGTGGTGACTGCTTTCATAGCTTCCGCTTCTGTTTCTCCCTTTATCTGAATGAGATTTGCCCTGCAGTCGAGACCGACCACAAAGGTTTTTTTTTTTTTTTTTCAAATACTGACTGTCGTCTTTTATGCGTATACCAATACTCTCCGCGTTGCGCGTTTGCTGATCTTCAGTAAAAAGTCGTGCGAACTGTCCGCTATAATTTCTTCTTCCCTTTCTCCCCTTCCCTTTTTATCCTTTTCCCCTTTTTGCGCGGGAACTGGTGCATTTTCATCGTAGTCAGCGTGTCACACAAAATAAAAAGGAGAGGGAGAAAGAACGCCGATTTGCAAACGCTGAAAGCTTCCGAGGGAAGAAAAGAAACAGTTCTCACCAAGTGTGGAAACGCTGCGTTGTCCTTCAGTTTCCATTCACGTGAGCAAAGACTGCGTAAAACACCAACATATACCATTCGTCGGCAAAAATCTCCATTGTAGCAGCGATCCGTGGCTTACGACCCACTTTACTAAACATTTATTTCGCCTCACTCTTCTTCTCACTGCCGAGGGACAGGCGACGAGGCAACGCTTTGCATGCGCGCATCAGAAACGTCCTGCCCACATTTTATCTCCCGTTATACATAGAAGTACCGAGAGCTCTGCTCCGCAGGTGCGATACCTTTCTTTTCCCAAAGCGTACTCTTCAGCCTCCGACGGCATGCGGTGGGTACGTTATACGGACGAGTGTATATATATGTGAACCGATCGAGGAATCCATATATGGTACCACGGCTGCCACCGCCGCCTCCTGCTGTACGCACACACAACACCGTTCGCGGGTGCAGGTGAAGATACCGCAAACGCTGCACGTAATGTCCGAGTATAGTTGTTTTATATTCCCGTTCGGCGGCGGCGCATTTCAACTAAGCGGCCCGCGAAAATGGCCCGCAGTCTCCCCTCGTTTCAAATTCCTCGCGATTCGCAACTTCACAGGTGCGCGACTCGTCGTCGGATTGTCCTTATCGAAACATTCGGCCTTTGCTGTTTTTTGCCTCGGGCTGTACGTACACATACACGAAGAGGCTCGCGTGTCACGCATCTTAAGCGGGCTTCTCTCGCGGTGAGCGTATGCGGGCTCCCGTGTTGCGGCGCGAACCAGCTTTGGCAGGTCGGCATCGCGTATCAGGATTAGATTTAACCGAGTGCACATGGTCCCTTCCTTGCGACAACTCGGACATGCTAGCTTCTTTGAAAAGGGGTTTCGTTATTAAATGAAAACTGCACTTGGTCGTCCTTTACGGAGCATAACCCTGTTAGCAAGTACAAAAAAAATCTAACTGTTTTAGTCTTAATGACTTTGCGATTTAATGATTCTTTAGAACCGCATGTGTTATGAGCGACTCTTCCTAGGCTGTACGCGCTGTTTAATACAAAGAAAGGGCAGATGGGTAAATCAGTGTTTTACAGGCCTCAGTGATGTGAAATGGAAAACAATGAGCTGCTATTTTTCAACAGTTACTGATAATGAATTTTCCAAAAAGGAGTAGAAGTCGAACGAAAAGGCACTACTTACATCTCACAACCAAGCCGTTAATAAAGTGGAATAATACACATCCCAGGAATAGCCTTGCAAACGACAACCGCGATTTTTAGAACTTCATATTTTTCACTCTGAATCCTGTTCCCCTGTGTTTCGCTGTCTGGAATTAAGGGGAGCGGGGTGCCATCCACTATCATCGAATACCCTAGCTGTCTTTTATGTGGACGTTTGGTTTGGTTTATGGGGGTTAACGTCCCAAAGCGACTCAGGCTATGAGGGACACCGTAGTGAAGGGCTCCGGATAATTTCGACCTCCTGGGGTTCTTTAACGTGCACTGACATCGCACTGCACACGGGCGTCTAGAATTTCGCCTCCATCGAAATTCGACCGCCGCGGCCGGGATCGAACCCGCGTCTTTCGGGCCAGCAGCCGAGTGCCATAACCACTGAGCCACCGCGGCCCCTTATTAGGTGGACGTGTTGCCAGTGATTATTTTTTTTTTTACTTTCTGTTAGAGAAGATCACACTTTGTTCAGGATTTCCATTTTTTTCTCGCAGTTTCTGGCGGTGAAAAGCCTCTGTGCTGCACTGCAAGAGGATGTGTGCAGCATCCCCATATGCAGTACCATTCATTGTCAGCCGAGCCAAGCCCTCGTGACACGTGTCCGCTCTTTAATGCGATACCACTGTTAGGAGGGCAGGGAAGGTGGAAACTGTCTGGCGTCGGCGTTGGCGTCCGTGTCTGTGTGAAGCCTTCACCTGCCAACCATGGCAGGCGGCAAGGGATTAGAGGGAAGTCCCACTCTCCCCTTGTAGGGAAGAGGAGGGAGATGCCGGACTAAGAATGACTCAGCAAAAATGAATAAAGGAAGCGATTGTGAATAGAAATTGGATAAGAATAGAATCAGAATACGAACAGGACTTTATCCATATCTTATCCACTCTCCAGATGGGCTCTGTCTACCTCCACCCTCCGCCCACCTGCACCAAACATAAGCCCGTGAGTGGAATAGAATCAGAACTGGCATAGAATCATAACTGGAATAGATTGGCGAGTGTAAGAAAAATGATAGCATTTCCTCCTCATCCATGTTCAGCATTCTAGGACAAAAATTTTGAAACTTGCAAGATTGTAAGGTACTGGTATGGAAATATTGAAGGCGATGGTCCATTCTTCTGATATGTAGCAAAATCTTTATTTTAAAGTGTTTCCATCGATCGCATGGAACAGTTAAGACTGCCATAGAAAGCCAAAGATTAACATTTTTGACGATAGCAAAAACGTTAACAGAGCAAGAAATGCGAGAGTGCCGTCGGGTGATCTGCGGATATATTGATTGTTATCGTGAAATCTTACATTATATGAAAGAATTGCGTTCGTAAACAGTTTCCCGCAAAAATGTTTTTGTCCAGAATTGTTTGGTATGAATTCAGTTGATCGCCCTTAAATGTTTTTTTCGGGCTGCGTAGCGTACACGTGACTGGGATATTTGGCACATCCTTGTCATATGATGTCCAGACATCTTTGCGCTGTGATTCCGCCTCTAATGGGGCATAGTGATGTTTGCTAGCGATAGAAATAACAAGCTTGTCAATAAATATTTTACTGCCATCAATATATCTTACATCATACAGAAAGGACCACTCTTACGTTGGCGCTTTTTTTACGGTTGTTTCCTTCCCTTCAGCAAGGCATATAGCGGTCCCTTATATCGTTGCAAGATTTGTGCTTCTGTTGGCTCGCAGAGCTGCCCCAGAAAAGCGTCAGGAGAGTTTGGAACCACTTCACGAGCTGTTCCATAGTTGCGCTCACGGCCTAAGTAAGTTAAGTGTATCTCTATATAAAGGAAGATAAATGTGATAACTGTGCACGAGAAAATTAACCAATGTCCCTTATAGGGGAGTGATGAGAGACAAGGATTCAGCAACGGGCAAGTGACCACTGGAGTGGATAAAGGGGCGGATTTATCGGTCACTCTAAAAGGAGGTGGTTGGAGGGGAGGGGGGGGGGCGACTCTATTAAGCCATGTACATTTTCCGACTTATTAGGCCGAAAAATGCGGTTCGGCATGGTTTCCCTATGTAAAATTTCTCGTTGGGGTGGGCGACCACCATCGCCGCACTCTCCCCCCCCCCCTCCTTATAAATCCAGCCCTGAGGAAGGTATATCTGCAGATGGTGACTATTGTACGACCATTGATACATTTGAACCATGCATTTCTTGGACTTTTTGATAGAAAAAAAATGTTTTTTTTAAGCAAAATTTAAGACTTTCGGAAAAGAGGTTCAACCCCATACCCTCTACAAATCTGCTCTTGTATAGAGTTTATCTGAGCTTGTCAGGAGAATTTTTAAGTCTTTTCCTCAAAAATGCTTAATTGAGAGATCTTGCCTTTAGTTCTGGCCAATGTACTACGTAATTCATTGCACTACTTGCTTATCGAGACTGTCTACTTTTTGCGCGCTAACTTTGGTTTGCAGAATGATAAAGGCAGCAGCCAGCAGCGCTAGTAGACGCGTGAGGGACAAAGTGGTAAGTGACAGCTTCACACAAGTGCGCCGTTGAAATTCCAGCATTGTGGCCACAGACCCTCGAATGTTAAGATGCATTTGTACTGCTCAATAGGTCAATATATACAGTTCACAAAACGGCTCGTCAACGATCGCTTATTTTTTTTATACTCCAACACCGCGCGTGCCCGCAATTTGTGCGCGCACAACTTCGAAGACGAGCTTCTCGAACTCCGTATTCCGAGCACGTGCTCGGACGGCATTTTAATTAATCACAACAATCTGCAAGCTGCATCGAACGCGACCAGTATACGCACGCGCAGGCCACGATATCGCTCCGTCCTGGAGCCCAGGAACCACTCGATTCCCGCGTATCGCGCCGCAAGCAGTGTTTTGGAGCGTGTTTAACAGATATCCACCGCACCCGAAGATCTCCATCTTTCGGCTGCGCGAGCACCGGAGAACAGGCGGCCGCAGCGGCGCCGATAATCGGGTGAGCCGCATAAGCATGCACTAAGCGGCATCGCGTTCGTGCGACTATTTCCCGATCGCTATCTCTCTTCCCCGTAGCTATGTGTGCATGCCGCGCGTATAGGCATGAATTCTGCAGGTTTTGCCCCGAGCTCGCGGCTGACAGCGGACAACGCATGCGGACGCGCGAGGCGTGTTTGGGAACAAGACGCACGTGAGTGGACAAAGTTGTTCCGCTCCAGAAGCTCTCTCACGAGCCGAAAAACGGACGCACACGATTCCGACTGACAGCTAACCACCCGCCCGCTTCCCCCCCCCCCCCCCCTCCCCCCCCCCCCCCCCCCCCCCCCCCCCCCCCTCCCCCCCCCCCCCCCTCCCCTCTCGTTTCCGCCTGTCTCCGTTTTCTCTCCCCATATTTCACGGCCGATCTCAGAAGGAGCGTCTCCCGCTGCGAAGACAAGGAGATCGCGTCCGCTTCCCGCGACAAGAGAGCCCCGTATTTATTATTATTTTCTTGTACAGAATCGCCGAGGACGGCACGAGACGGAGAGAAAGCGTTTTGTACGCGAAACTTTGGTCCGTATACACAGGTCCCGGTTCTGTAACTTGTCCAGGCCAAGTTTACATTGCTGAGCGTGGCTGAAATGCTAACACCGAGCAGTTCACTTGGTTCCTATAGCAGAAGCTTGAAACGACTCGCATCCTTTTTACTGCTCGCGCTCTGGAGAGGCCTGAATCAACATTTTTAAAAACAGTTCAGTTCGGAGGAACGAAGTGTTCTAAAAAAAGAAAACAGTTGCAGAAAAGCTGAGACAGCGTTTCTCGCTGAGCCCCGCCGCAGTGGCTCAGTGGTTAGGGCGCTCGGCTACTGATCCGGAGTTCCCGGGTTCGAACCCGACCGCGGCGGCTGCGTTTTTATGGAGGAGAAACGCTAAGGCGCCCGTGTGCTGTGCGATGTCAGTGCACGTTAAAGATCTCCAGGTGGTCGAAATTATTCCGGAGCCCTCCAATACGGCACCCCTTTCTTCCTTTCTTATTTCATTCCCTCCTTTAATTCTTCCCTTACGGCGCGGTTCAGGTGTCCAACGATATATGAGACAGATACTTCGCCATTTCCTTTCCCCAAAAAACCAATTAAATTAAATAAAAAAATTCTCGCTTGTTCGAAACCTCCGTAGTTCAGAGTGCAAGCTGGCTGTAGTGAATCATGAGAGGCATCTCGCGTATACACTAAGACTGATTTAACAATCATTACAGCAAAGAAGTTTGGTATACTGCGGTGTTGAGCTTATAGGAAAATGCAACAATGGTCACAGCGAAGGATATCGGTGGTGAAGGAGATTTGTAAATGCGGTCTCTGAACTATACATAAGCAGTATGAGTATACGTGCCGCAGACTCCGAGGCTTATAATAAGCATGATGTTTGGCTACTGGGCATGCATTCGCGGTTTTATTCTTATCCCTCTCGGCCGTATTTTGATGGAGAGGAAATGTATGAGAGAGAGAGAAAATCCGCATGCTTAGTTATTGGCGTGTGTCGTTACGCAAAAGAACAACACGCTGTCCAGATTAACCCGCAGCCTTCCAATAAGGCACGATTTATGGCTTTTGATGCTGCTTTGTTTAAACTCAGGTGTCGTTTGTGGCATAACCCAACCTAACGCCCTGCCAAAGCTTACGATCTTCGTTTGAGGTGCGGCGCCATAAACGTAGCCTAATCAGAGGCTACCTTCGGAGTCAGGTCAACCTCACTGGTAGCAAGCAGTATATGCGCCGCATTCTTTACATGTCTGAGCATCTTACGTTCGTGTCAGGAGTATACGTGGAGCTGTCAGGTTTGTCCACATGATATGGTTGCCTTCTTCCGTATTAGCAAAGTTTTCCCGGTTTCATCTCGTCGTCGTCGGCGGCAAAAATATATTCCACTACATACAAATGTACTATCGAGGGCAAAAGTAAATGACCCCCCACAAAGTTCCGAACCATGCTGCACTGCATGCGGAAGTCACCTGACGGTGCACTCGTGGTGTCGAGTGCCCACGGCCGCTATACCTCGATCATCACGTTCCGACGATGGCCAACTTGGGTAGCCACTAATCCAACCAATCAGTCATAGGCTACTGCGGCTGTTTGTATATGTTCAAAGGCAGTGGCAGCCATTCGTGACGTAATCATTGTGTTATCCATTTCGCGAACCAGCTATCACTGATCGCTCTAGTGTCCTGAGGGTAAGCTGCTGAAATTCTCTGCAAGTTCTACAAGTAGGCTGTGTATGCGTGTCTGCCGGAGCAGCATACTTTAGACATTGAAGCAGACCGAGTAAATGGCAAACAGGTTCTCCGAAGAACACGAACAGAGGGACCCGAATGGCGACAGACGCAAAAGCGCCAACGGGGCAGAGATTCATAAGCTGTATGAAGAGCGCCTATATATTACACACCGTTTCAGAGCGTGCGCCGAGTCAAGAGCCATAGAGGGGGCCCCTCCCTCTTACTCGGACCCTTCTCTTTCCCGGTTTTTATTTTCGTGTGTGTTTGTTCGTAAGAACCTTCCTCACTCATAGGAGCAGGGAAAGACAGCGCATAAAGAACACGGGCGACATGAGTGCGCGGGTGTCTGGGAAAAAAGGGAGAGGGGACGCGTAACCGGAACTCGGCGCGTATCGCCGCCGCGCGGTTTCCTTTCTTCGGCTTCTCTCTCTCTCTCTCTCTCTCTCTCTCTCTCTCTCTCTCTCTCTCTCTCTCTCTCTCTCTCTCTCTCTCTCTCTCTCAAAATGCTTTTCCCTCCTCACGTCTCTCGAAGCGGACATTCCGAACGGTACGCCACCAGGTGAGAGCGCAGACCGTGGGTATGCCTACGTGCGCTAGCGAGGCGGCCAACTCACCCTAGACGAGAAGGCCCTGTCAAGAAACGGCTATTTTCTGTCTTTTTTTGTACTTTTTCCCCATATTTTTCTTCTTCCCCTTGTCTTTCTACCGATGATGCACTCTTCCGAAGAAGAGGGGCCCTGGCATCATTCGTCAGCCAATGTCGAAAGGCGAGCCCACAGCGGCGGCGCGATGTTATTTCGCGTGCGTCGAGCAAGATCCCTCAACCGGCTTGCAATAGACTCGGCAAAATACGGGTTCGAAAACTTTGCCCTTGCTGTTAGGTACCTCACCAGTGGACCGCCTTTCTTCCTGCCTATCCCCCTTCCTCTCTTTTCTTTTTCTTTGTGCGAACTGATCAGCCCATTCGCAGTTTTGATTTGTTTTTATACTTAAGACCCCACGCAGTGCAAACGCATTCGGTGTGTGTTTGTACATAGAGTCGCGGATACTGGAGGTATACGGCCGATTGGGTGCGCGATAATGCATCTTGAGTGGAACTGTGGTCATTACTCACCGATGACTCGCTTTCTATTCGTTTTAGCTGTTTTTTTTTCTTTCTCAGCCTTCGGATGTAAGCTACCTGTTCCGGATTAGCATATTTAATTCGAAGCACCGCGCGTTCTCGGGGGGCACGAAATGCAGCGCGGCAACACAGTTTCATCTACATATCTAAATAAATAACTATAAACACAAAAAGAAATGGAAGAAAGAAGCAAACACCCACTGTTCGAAGGCGCAGCTACGTTGGCCCAGGCCATACTTTTCAAATGGAGATAATAAAAAAAAGAAAAAAACAGGTAAACGAAATTTTGACCTGCGTTAACGCACCCCGCGAAATACAGATCACGATAGCTGCATAACAGAGGATTGCAGATTATTTGGTCCAGTTCTGCGTCTTCACTGTGCAATAAGATAAAAATATGGGAAGGGAACAGGTTCTGATAAAGGGTCAGCTGCATTCGACGAGCCGAATATGAAGCAACTTTGAGAGAAATGTAAAAAGAGAAACACTGTGGAGATGATGCCGAGCACACGCGATTATTAAAGGCCGTTGAAGACGTCAGCGGTGCTAAAAGCTATGGCCTATCTCTCCCGCCGAACAGTCTTCATAGATAGTCTTGGCAAAGCGCGATCCACTTCCGTAATCCGCTTCTCCGGGGACCCAGGTGATCTTGCGCAGTGGCGGATGTGCGCCCCTCTGGGGTATCTGCACATACAAAGCTGGAGCCACGTGGAACCGGTTCGCGGTAGAAAATCACAGATCGCGCTGTGCTGAATCTCTCTAATATTCAATACCGATCACCTCCGGGGAAAAAAAAAAAAAACTCTCAGTCCTATGCGCCTCTTAAAGCTGTTAGAGCTGTGCACATTTTCCTTATAATTTCTCAATGGTTCATAGCGTTCGGTGCAGCCCATGTACAAGCCCGACTGTATTTAACGGGAACACTTGATCGTGGAGCTGCAGGCGCCTTGCATGGACAGCGCGACCATACAGCGTGACAGCTAGGCACATACACTGTGAGTACGCCGCCTGAGCCGCAAAGTGATGATGATGATGATGATGATGATGATGATGATGATGATGATGATAGATTTTAATGGCGCAGTAGCAGCTTGGCCAAAGAGCCCCATGGCACAGACTAAGTGCTTCGATGTACGCAGTGCGAAGTCAGATACCTATTTTCCAAGCATTTCACCACGGAGAAGCCGAACAGGACAGAAGAAAGCTTGTACCCATTGAAAAAATTGGCAGTGGCTTAGCTCCGCTGTGCCAGGATATAAGTAGCCGGAGGTACGTTTACCTGGCTGAGGTTGCTGTTCTGGTAATGCCAAACGCAAAGTGTCATACATTGGATTACTCACTGGTACCAAGTCCTTTTGGTGCCACAGTCTCTCGCACACACTACAAATGTGTCCAAACGGGTTGTTCACAAAGTCTGCTTCAAATGTCCGGGCCGCAGATGCACTTTCGGAAACTCGAATGGTGTGATCATAGTCACAGGACGGGCCTTCACATCCTCTTCGTTTGGTTGCCGGTGACTGACGCCTCCCATAGGCTCCATCTCGGCGGCTATGCGGCGTCTATTACGCTCGGCAGTCTGGCGTCTCCGTTTGGCAAGGCGTTCGTATCGCTGTTCGGGCGCCTCCACTGCTCTATTCGCCTTCGACGTTCGTCGTCTGTTTGTTGAGTAGCCAACTGCCAGGCGACAACCTCAGGATCGGAAGAGTTATTGTTCTCTTGTCCATACCGCCGTTTAGCAGCGACTGGACTCCCCTTCTGTGCATCCATATCAAGCGTTGCGATACAGCCGCCGATTACATCTCCGCCTTTTATACGCAATGCTGCGTATGCGACGACGCGCGGTTCGGGTGATAGAGCGGCGTGCGGCGAGGCGGTGGTGACGAACGCGGCGCAGCTGTGGGGTCTCTCTGGTTACGATAGTATCGGGGCATTGGCACAACTGCTCATCCGCGTGACGTCACATTCACCTTCGACGGTGGAGCGGGCGTGCGGCCGCGGCGACGAAGCGCGCGGCGAATCCACTGCTCCTCTCCGGCTGCCATGGTAACGGCGCATGCGCACAACTTTCGTCTCCCATGTACCGGAAAGCGCGCGGCGTACCCCCTGTTCCTCTCCGGTTGCCATGGTAACGGCGCATGCGCACAACTGGTCTCTCGCGTGTACCGCGAAATGCTCGACTGGTAGCCTATAGTGTGACTCCCGCTGCAATAACCGGTGGGTGCCCGAAGGCTTAGGCAATCGTGAGATTTCACTTACGCGTCTTTCGACTGGCTTTGAGGTGTGCCATCTAAGAAGACCCGTGTCTGCGATTCGGCACCGCTTCCTTCTGTTTACGCAGTTAGCTATGAGCTGTCGCCTTGATTCCTTCCTGTGCCGCTACCTCAAAGAACTGAGAAAACAAGCGCCGTAAAATACCCCCTGAGAGAAGTTCAGGGCACCATAAACAATGTTCGCTTAACAGAAATGACCAAGCAGCGGCATATTTTAAAAGGGGACTTTTGCACAATCCTAAACAATTCTCGCGTTTATTTTATATTTACGGCTTTTCAGAAACTGCAGAAATTTCCTGCTGAAATTTCGTATGTACTACAGCCCCCGTGGTAGACTGAGAGAGTTCCTTCTGACGCAGTTTCCCTGGCACAAGCACCTGCCGGGCGCAAAGGCTTACAATTGCTCTAGATACATATTAGTGCCTCTAATCTCAAATCTGTCTGCTTGCATTTATGGCAGCGATTAAGATTAATGCGCTATTCCATAAGTATGGGCACTGCGCGGGACGCATGCTTGCTACAGGGCATACCAGTTTCGCCAGCGAAATATATGGCTCTGAGTGGTTTCGCAAGCTGCGTAGTTTCAGACCAGCAGTGTCCGTAGTTTCTCATGATTAAAATTTGCAGCATGGCGTCCGAAATGATGCATTGTGACCAGAAAGAGATACTACTGCATTCCAATATGTTCCCTGAGCTGAAAGAGCCGCCGCGGTGGCTGAGTTGTTATGGCACTCGGCTGCTGGCCCAAAAGACGCGGGTTCGATCCCGGCCGCGGCGGTCGAATTTCGATGGAGGCAAAATTCTAGAGGCTCGTGTGCTGTGCGATGTCAGTGCACGTTAAAGAACCCCAGGTGGTCGAAATTCCCGGAGCCCTTCACTACGGCGTCTCTCATAGCCTGAGTCGCTTTGGGACGTTAAACTCCCATAAACCATAAACCAAACCTGAGCTGAAAGTTACAGTGTGCTGAAATTCGTTCAGCTCAAACTTATTTACACTGTATATGTAACGAGTTTTGGCAGGAGATTTTGCAAAAGTAAGCCCACCTGGAAACTTCGGTCACGGGACGTCGTTAGTTCGAATGGTATTTTACAATACAAACAACAGTCCGCACTCACTT